>NW_019213171.1:0-27047 GCF_002532875.2 Varroa jacobsoni | reverse complement strand
ATATATTACACTGTTTATGACCACTAAGACGCACACCACTATATCATTTGCGTAGCTACGAGCTATTTACAACAGATTAGGTGAGCGGATGCGTTCTTTAGGTCGACACGACTTCACGACTATATGTTTCACTTCAAATTAATTAGATAAATAGAAAAACAGAAAAGTATTTTCCAAAGGCTGACACAAAAAATTCGTTTCAAAAATCGCTTACAGGCCAATTTAGTGCAACTTGTGACCTTTAGTTTTTTTATTTTAGGCTTTGTTTTCACGATTTTTCCGACTTCGGCAAATGCTGGAAATTTCTTGAATTTCACGTATGAAACATAGGCACAGAATTGCGCTTCAATTACTGCGACTATTTGCAAATTTGTACAGCCACTTCATGTTGAGCACATGTACTAGAACTGAAGATCCTTTTAAGGAATCCGAATCGTCTGACGAAGAAACATCTTCATTATGTGGGGATGTAGTTGTGGCTTTCCCAGCCCCAGGCAAGGCTAAGCGTCAGTAGCAATACAGGCTTTTGGGGAAGACGATTGAGAAGTTGGTCGTCGCAATGCTTTGTACATTTAAAGAACAAGATTGTATTCGTGGCTAACAGAGGTAAAAGGTACCGAGGTGGGCTTGCCGTGCCGTGAGGCATTGTGTCGCTGAGTGTTTCGAGGCCGGCTGTTAAAGCCAGCCTAGCAGGCACTGGCGTAGTTGTTGTTCGTCCGTTGGCTGCTTGTCTGTTCGCGGAACCCTTGGTTAAGTGCCTCAGCGAACGAATCAGCGACGAAGCACCACTGACACCACCGCCATGCCCACACCACGATGGTATCCAATAGTGGGTCTGGGTGTTCAACCTCCAGTTGTCTCCATTCTCGGCTGGGCCATCTACAGCGTCATACATTCAACCTGGGGACCTGCAAAAGAAGAAGAAGAAGAGCGACGAGTTTAGGAAACCCGCCTAAGGCACCCTTAACTGTCTTTCTTTCTAAGGTGGCCTCCTCTTACTCTTCTCTGACAACCCCGTCCCCCACTCCTGGCGTGATAGAACGGAGGTTTCAGCAAAGACAGGCGCAACGTGGGTAGTAAAGCTCGAGAAGGATGAGCGGGACGTCGGTGGCTGGCTGTTCTATTTTTCTTTTTGCTCTTGCTGCCTCCAGGCAGTCGTTGCTCTATCCAGATCAGTGCAGCTGGTCACTATGCCCTTAGGCCACTTCCTTGGCCATCTCTTTTTCAATCGATGAGTCCAAGGTGGTCCACCCATTCATGTCGACTGCTGCTCTAGGTTTCTTATGGTCCCGTTTTCCCAGGCTGAAGACCTTGTACCCTACGAGATCCTGCTTTGCCACTCTCACAGCCACTCTGCTGCTAGCCAGACCGCCATTGACATCTCCTTTACGAACCTTTAGGCAAAACGTCTTCTTAACTCGCCATCGTCATCTATCCTTCGTTATCTTCGTTGCCCGCTCGTTGTCTTTCTGCCCAGTCTTTCTGTCAAGAGATCTAAAACGTGGCAAGGGCAAGCGGCAAACGCCGTCGCAGTCATTGTTTCGAGGTTCTAGTAACGCCATCGCCTTTTTTCGTTGCTTTCGTCTGTTTGCGGAGGCGGTGCGGACGTTAGTAGAGCCTCTGTCCATATTCCTGTCTAACCATTTTCCTTGCCATTTTGCTTCCTTTATTCGTGAAACAGCAGGAGTTGACAAATCATACAAACATATCTCACGTTGGATCTCTGAACGATAGACGTCTCTTTTTAAAAGTACTCATTACTCGGGAACGATGATCATTACTGGCATTAGCTACGGTTTGGCTGGTTTGTCACCGGTGCGGTTGTACCTACTGGTTACCGGACATCGTAAGCTGTTAACTGCTCTAACTTATATATATATATACTGCTATGATTGAACGGTCCGCTTCAAAAATCGGTAAATCATGGACAATGGACCACAAATCGATCCCAAATAACTCTGCCCGTATATGATCTTGTGACGAAATAAAATCACCTTACTGAAAATAGTGGTCCATATAGCAGTTCACAGCGTGTTATACTTAGATAAGCTTATCTACTTTGATATCTCCTATATATTCCTATACAAAGCAAATAATGTGCGAATCCGCGAAGGACTTTATCTTAAAGAGATTCGATGGCGTAAACACAAGAACATTATATATGTGCAGTTAGTAGACCCATATAAATTGTATTGTATTGTGTACGGTAGGATAGTGAAGCCGTGTAGTGAATCATAGTACCGCTCCACAGTCAATGCGGCTGGTTTAATCACGACTTGTATTACAAATGCCGCGGTAGGTCGATAGGCCAGTTATTGTTGATAAGGACGCCAGTGCTACTGCAACTGTGGTAATAACAATACCCATCAGTCGACATATGTGGAGTGGCATCAAATACTACGAACAACGGTAAACTATTGTATAAATCGTAATAGAACCGTATAATTAACTACCTGTTACAGGCCGTCGAAACGAAATGGCTACCTAGATGCTAAAAGGTCGTCGTACGCATTCGTACGCTCTTACCATTTATGAATGATCACTCATCGACGATAGCTTTAGGCCAAAACAAAAACAGGCAGACGCACAAACATATATATAAGCACCAATATTGAATCATTCAGTGTTTGAATAGCCAGCTCCCACCAGCGTCCAAAACCTCTGGCCAAATTTTGACTTGTTGCAATCATCATTCTAAATTATGATTTACAATTGCGGGCTCCATCTAACGGCAGCTTTCACACAATGGCAAACACCACCTTTTCCAGCATATACCATGGTATAGTCGGCGGTACGACAATATTCATTGGCCCACCCATATGTTATCTATATACATATATGCATTCGTCTGGCTACAATGGTTTATAGAAGTATAGCCTTACATTCATTGCTAGCGTGAGGGGGGTTTTTGACGCTTTAGATGAATGTAGATGTATTTATATACCTATATTGTATACAGTGCATAGATAATCCCCGACTTGAAAGGCCAGCTACGGTCTCTACATATCGTCGTGTGATAAGTGTTAGAATCACAGTTATCTGATTGTTTAATCTCAACGTTCACTGTATAGCGCACCAGGTTGTATTGCATAAAATCGGGCATGGTCCAGAAGCCGGCCAGGCGACGAAGTGGGCTATTAGACCAGCCAGTAAGCCTTCCAGGGGCAAACTTGCTACCTGTTCGCTTTCAGCTAATACTGTGTAGGCTGGCTAACTAGCAGCCGACAAACAATCGACATTCAGACGGAGCATGCAAAGGCACACGCCGTCCGTCGCTAAAGCAGCCAAGCAATGAAATACAATCGTTACTTGGGAAAAGCGAACGGCTCAGTAGGCCAACGTCTGATAGAAGATGGCTAGTCAGCTAAGAAACGGGACTTAATATAGTCGTGTGCTGTGGCCCTTGTCGCTCGTACGCTCACCCACTCACGTACACACATAGGCAAAGAAAACTAAGCGCATATGACTAGATATAATGTGTTTTGGCAAAGGCGGCTGTGGCATTTACTATTGATCTTAGTAGCGATACTGATATCGTTTAGCCGGGCTAGACAGATGCGCGTGTGTTTGTTTGTAGCTTGAGTTCTGTCTCAATTTGCTTTTCGGGTGCTGCTAGTCAGCGGGGAACAAGCACTAGGATATTCCGACCGACGTCATGGGGTCAACAACCTCAGTAGGCTTCCAGGAAGCTATCTGCCCAGTAAGCCAACGCTTCGGGCCGCTTTGACTACCGTTATTATTAACACAGACGCTAGTGTAGTCGAGAGACACACTTCTGGGCGACTACTCGAACGAGAGCGATGCAGGAAGCGGCGACGGCGGCCAGAAGGAGCTGCTGCCACCGCTTCTGTGACCGCGAACAGCAGCAATGATAACCACTATATTATAGCAGCAGACGCAACAACAACGACGGCGACAGTAGCAACGTTTTTAGCGTAATGCACGGCACTAGCGGAGCGCGATCTAGATACTATCTAGACCAGCAGATCGCTAAAGTACTCCACACAAGACTCCCAACAGAACGAACGACCCATGCACCAAGCAGTCAACTAGCGGAAAAAGGGACGATATATATATAAGTAGGGGGAGACGAGAAAGAGAGAGCACCTCAATAGGAGGTTGCAAAGACGACGACGACAACAACAACAACAACAACAACAACGAGAAGCGTCCAGTGCAGCGATGCCGCCGGTACTAACGGCCATAGGAGTGTATAGAATGTAACAGTGTCTCGCTGATAATACTACAAGCAAACACGCGAGTGATGGTGGTATATCGCATATATATAGTCTCGCAGGACAGCCAATATTACGCGCATCGGCAGTCAGGACTCGCTCGATCGCGGGCCAGATGGGGCTCTCACCAATAGTAGATGGGGGAACTCACCCTGAGCCCTCCCAACAGAGACGCCGCTAGCTTCGTTTGTCGCCACTTGACCAACATACGATCGTTGCCGGACGGATTATGAACTAGGAAAGCTAGCCAGGCGTTTTCCGCTTAGCGTTCCGTTACAGCTATGTCCGTTGCAAGGCGCTGGTATAGTAGCCTGTACAACTGCTATGTCTTGGTCCTGTATCGTCTCGTCGGGAACGCGACTGGCGCCGCACACCGAAACCACTCCACGCGATACAACATTTTTGTGTCGAAGATGCAGCCTTGGCCATATGCTTTTAACATGATTTAGACGACTTTACGTTCACTACTTAATAGTTCATTAACGAGTTGAAGATCATCTTCTACCAGCCACGTGATGCTCTCTTATTTTGCTGAAACAACAGCAATATTATGACTAACTATTGGAAATAGATCCGACGCATTACTAACCTCCGAGGAAAAACTCCCCTATACGTCTCTTGTAGGCTAAATTATAAAAATTATGATCAAAAGACTCAAAATCCAAGCCTGCATGCGGCTGATATTATTATGGTCTGATCCAAGGACGAAGCCAATGGAAAAGGGGCTATGTTCGTTAGTAGCCCATTATCGTTAGGGGCAACTTTGTTTATTGCACTCCTTTGCTTCCAATTAGTACTCGTTTTCGTTCTTTGCCGATGACCACAGCGTAAAGGTTCTCTGTAGAGTAAGGTGGGTTGTTATCAAAGATTATCTTAAACTATTAAAAACTATCTGTCAGTTGATGCTTCGAGGCAGAGTCGAATGTCTTGCGCGGATAACCAGGTACGTATTCAATCCATAGACGTACGCCAACGGTAGCCAACCGCCTGGGTTAATCGCTGATTAAAAAAATCAAAATCATTCGCAACTTGTAATCATCATTTCTGCCATTTGTGCTATTTGTCGGGTTCGGCAATTGCAATATAATCGGTCAGGTGTTATCTGGCCTTGTTGACGCTAGTCATACATTCGCTGCTAACTGACTTGATGAAGCGCATGTATGTGTACATGTGACTGTGCTTCTGGTATCGGCGACAGACGCCGACTTTTAACAAAACCTGATTAAATCAGACTGTCAGACACATCCGTCAGTTCCCACCGATGTTTTGGCAGCTTTTGCCATTGTTGTTGTTGTTGTTACTGCTGCCATTAAATACGACGTACACAGTAATGCCAATCGCCAGCCGTTCTCACTATGCGGCGAGTGGCGCCATTGTTAACCATTTCCAACAGCGTTTGCCCGGCGCATTGTATCTGAAGCCATTGGCCGTAGGAGTGCCAGATCCTTAACGAAACCGGATGGTTACATTGTGTCAAAGAAAAAAATGTACGAACAATATAAAAAGTACTGATCCGTCGTGGTTTCAGCCGCCGCGGCCGTCGTCGCCAGCACCGCCGCTGCCATGCCATTACCGCCTCGAACCGCCAACGCGAATAATTTGTAGTCTTGTGCGCGCACTAGCCAGGAACGAATCCCTCTCTCAACGACGACAATCCCGACAATCGGTGGCTGATAACGCGTCTGCGTAGGGGAGAGTTGCCTTCTGCTCGAGCACGCTGCTAGCAACATGTCGGCGTACTGCTAGCGCTGGGCCCAATTCGCGGCGAGTGCGTACCCATAACCAGCAGTAACTAACAGAATTAGGCGAGTCACCAAAACGGGTGGTCCATGCGTCTGCTTGTCTGGCTGTTTGTGTACATACAAAAAGCCGAACTGATTTGGAAGTACCGCAACGTTACGGCCACCATTGACGCTACTGCGCACTTGCAAAAGCATCTATAATCATACGATTCTGTTAGCCGGCGCGGTTTGTTTGATCGCTTTCGCCTTTTCCGTCGCATCGAAAGATAGGCGCGTATGCAAAACATAGTAGCAGCAACAATATTCACTATATCACTATATTTTTAGTAGGCTATAGTATAGTGGCACTGACCCCTGTCGCGCCATCCGAGACTGTTTTCATTTTTCAGCCTTCTCGTCAAAAAATGCAAGCGTAATTGTCTCAAAAATTATGGATGTATTATCGATGTCGGTATTCTTGCGCCAGTATAAACATCTTAATGGGACACTAGGAAAATCATATCCCATGCTAACATAGTCCAGTAAAGCCAATTTCATGGCTACGTAAGAGTGCAACTAGACAATTAATTAGTCAGTAATAAAGCGATACCTGTATACTTATGGGCGTTCCGAGTTATACGTC
The DNA here is from genome assembly GCF_002532875.2 of Varroa jacobsoni. NCBI lineage: Eukaryota > Metazoa > Arthropoda > Arachnida > Mesostigmata > Varroidae > Varroa > Varroa jacobsoni. The sequence continues at coordinate 20,448 of NW_019213171.1, read as the reverse complement.
AGATATTACTATCACGAACTGTTTTCGACGGTTTCATGGAACTATCGTCATTTGAAATACTGAATAACGTATTACTAGGTTTCGCTTGCATTTGATCACGTTACTGGATAGCGTGTTGCGTATCTGCCTTCATCTTATCACGTAAGCTATCTGGAACTCGCTTGCTTCAATATGTCGACAGCTTCTACCCTATTCAGCTTACGTAGTCTCATTAACGATAGGTGTTGACAGTACAGGAAATATCATGCTTTTAATGCGTATATTATTATAGTTTATATATGATTGGTTCACTTCTTAGTAGTAAGTTCGCGAGACCGTGGCGATCCTGTCGCTTGCTTCACAATGGTCGATACATGCGAATAGTTTGTCTTGGCAAGTCGGGTCTTGGGAGACACGTTCCCAACCTCTGGCGACGCCTTTTCTATTTTTTGGCGACTTGATTGGTCACTGTATAGGATGCTGTGGACAGTGCCACCCCCGGTAACGCCTAGATACATCCCTTCTCTACTTGGCCTATTCAACCTGCCTGCTTGGCCGACAAGTTCGATTATCGTCGTTGTTGCCGCCGCTGCTGGACTGTCAACGGCAGCAGCACGACAACGACGGAGAAGGCTCTGCAATTCCCAGTTGTAGCAGTGCGGTCAACGTCCGGCCTACTTTTAGGGGATAATATGGGTGGGGTGGGAAGGGAAAAGGGGTGTATGGGTAGCGTTTGCGTTGGCCCATAGGATGAGTTGGCCTATAAGCTCGCAGGAAAACGGGCAGGCAGACAGGCCGCTCGAATCATCAGGCCAAAGCTGGACCGACCCTTGCCGTTAGTGGACCGCAGCAGCAACGGCTGTGCCAGTACTAGCGGATAACGAGACGGGCCGAAGTCCCATTGAGGTTATCAAAATGGCTCAATCAGGGCAAACTAATTTAGCTAGGCTGAGCCGTCCGCAAACTACCACTTGCTCACACGTACACCGAAACATGGATGCATGCATGTGTGTGTGTTGTCTCCAACCAGGAAGGTAGCTCGAGGAAAGGTATACTGTGCGAAGCTTTGCCCCTGTGCTTATCTGCCAATACTAGCCTGAATTCACAAACGATACAATTTGCATAACATGATATGTGTATGCATCATGTAGGATGATTATACTCAGCTAGAGCTCGTTATATAAGAATTTCAGATGAAGTAGTGAAGACAAGGGAAGGCTAGCGGGTAACCAGATAGGCAAGCAGAAAGCATTTTTTCTGCGATAGTCTGTTTCTGTTTTGCCTTTTTTTTAGGCTTCTTTGGAGAACTCAAACAATGTTGAAGGTCTTTGTTAACAGTGGAAGCAGCCAGTAGGACACCAAGGACCTCGAAAAAAATTGAAAAGTTCGATAGGACGGTTTTGACCATATCCTCCGGGGATATAAAACAAGTGCGATCCCTTAATCAAAACAAACTTGAAAATAATACATATATGTATAAAGCTGTTTTTAAAATGTATCGTGCAGGCTTATGTTTTTCCGTCTTTTCTGTTAATATTATCTTTATAACGAAGGTACCGTTGCCGAATCAAGACGAAGACATTTTTATTTTATGATTTCGTCCAGTTGTCGCATTGACCTGAAAACCTACTGTCGACCTGTGTAAGTATCGTAATGTTTCGCTGTTACCGTTGTCATTTAGCGGCGTATTTTATTTGCAGTTGCCAAGTGCCTGTAAATAATTCATTTATATAAGTAAACGCACCAGCTGCTCTTACCTTATCTTACGATGGGCAAAAAGACAGAGTCATAAAGTGAATTTGTTTCATTCTATAAATATATATTCTATAAAAAAATAGCTACGTCTGTTTCGGTTAAAGTCGCATAGGTATTATGTATAATATATGCATGTATATAATGTAATAGAAGGCAGTTATTATTCATGACTGCGTGAGGTAGCATCAAACCGATCCGGTACGTTGAGTGCATCTAACGCACGAGACGTGAAAATTATTGGCGTTGTCTTACGGCCGGATGGAAAGACGCCTTTGTTACGCAAATCGCACGAACAGACGATGCCAGATCAAGCACAGTTTCTGTCGGCAATATCCAACAGTATTATTAATTTTATCCACTCGAGAACTTGTTATCATTCACTGGTTAGCTGCAAGGGCGACAGAAAGAAAAGTGATCCCCGCGGGAGAGAGAGGACTGAAGCTACTAAATTAAGCGGATACAAATTAGGCTATAGAATAAATCGTAATGGCTGGTAATGGCCACGGTTGCCGTTGTTGCCGTCGTGGCGAAAAATCAACAGAAAGTTATAATTAACAAGCAAATTTCGGAAAAAAAATCTGCAGGGAAAAGTGAAGAAGCTACCAAGCTGTCTGTGCGTTTCATTCAAAGGCACAATCGACACAGCTATGTGTCATACTGCACTGCTTTACCCAGAAGATGTGCACGGACGTGCAGGCAAGCAAGCAGGCAGACATGAGCGTGTTGAAGCATCAGCCTTATTCTTTTTCTGTTTCAGATTCAGAAAAGGGCATACTTTGTATGAGCTTGCAGCGAACGAATCCAATGTACCATTACCTATATGTTTATTCGAATAGCTTTAGTGATGTCTAACAATGAGCGGTACAAAGTTGTTCAGTAAGCCATATCAAGGTTACATCTGACATCTATCGACAAGGCTGATGTTTAATGGTCTTCCAGGTGACAGACAAAATAAATAAAAATCGGAAAGAAAATTGTAAAAATATATTTCTTTGTATGACACCTTGCCACAAGTAAAAGATGTGGCCCTTTTTAAATTAGAAACTAGTAATAAAATACTGTTGTATGGTGGTAGTGGCTGAAGTGAATGATGACGAGCCACGGCAAACGTAAGCTATAATTCGCAGCTTGAAAGTGCTCTTTGAAGGCCGATGTAGATGAAACAATGTAAAATGGCTAATTCTGGATATATTTTATATACACATATATATATATATATATATATATATATATATATATATATATGCCTTATTATTTTTAAATCTAGGAGGTGTCTGGTGTTCGGAAAATCGTGCGTAGGCTTGAGCTATATGTCAGAACCATGACCCGATCCAGATACGGGTACGTAAAATTGTATAAGAATCATCTATTTTCAAATAGGCTAGTTCGAACAAACGGATTATATAGATATTTCGTTGTTAGCATTCATCTTTAACTTGAGCGTCAGTCGGCAGCCATCCATTAAGTGTAGACTATTTGTATGTTCCTGCAGTCATAAATAATAGGAAAAAATTTTGCAGTAAAGTAGTTTTTATGCAGTAAAGGAGCGACGTTTTTATAAATCGTAAAGACGATAAGCGAGTAGTTTAAGACGATCCAATTAGAGAACCTTTATGATTGATATTATGAGTTTAGCAGTAAATGAAAATGGAAAAAAACGACTGGAAAGAAAGACTGATTTTGCTATTTAGTGCAGGAGTATTTTATTGAAATCAAGAATGACTGACTAGAATCTGCAACAAGTGCACAATAATGGCGTAATGGCAAATTAAAGTGGGTCATATTAAGTAAAATGGGCACTGTTAGGACACTGCTGTGCTTCAGCAAAGATAGATCAGAAACGGAGGAGCACATTACAATAGGACGAATTCTGATACAGAGCGGAGAAATTGTCACATACTATACACGTTTTGGCCATTGCAGGATACATTAGTTCCTCGGATGAGGGCTCACATAGTGTAAGGTAATGTTAGCGACAATCCGCATCACTAACGGTAGGACCTACCAGAATAAATATGTTGGCACCAGATCACACACAAAGTGCAAGATGTCGCGGCGATACTCCTTTTTTGTTAAATTCAATCAGCCGAGCAACGAATTCGTGGTCGACAGAGACGTTGACTTCGAAATTCTCCTGTATCTTATTTTGGCCTATGAAATGCCAGAAAACACTAGAACGGATTTGGTGCTAGCTAGGTCTTGTTTTAGTCGCACACAATCGAACCCAATCGAGGAGAGTAGTTTCCCTACGCACGTAGATACGGGCTCAAATTACTAATGAGTAGATATTGGGTTTTTTCGGACCCCTTCTTTGCCACCTATGAAATAGGGATCCCTGAGGGTAAGCAAGGGCAACTAGTATGTTAGCAACGCTTGCCTTTCCTCGGCTAACAGTTGTAAAGGCAGGTGCAACTAAAGACCAAGAGGTCTGTTTTGTTAAGTCTTCTGATTACGTGATCGCCAATCGCACTGGTAGCAGGGACCTACGTCGGCTGGTTTCACTGGAACAGTCGATCAACCATTCACTCTGCCATCGTTGACGCTACGAGATGATGGCTTGGCAAGCAAATCTTCGCTTAGCAGCAGCCCGAAGCGGAGCACTTCCTTCGACAGAGTCATCGTCTAACTGTGTCATTCTAGTTCGCCAGGTGGCCGCGCTCGCGATGGTGGCGCTGCGAGCTGACGGCCACTAGGTGGAGCCACTTATCGGGCCAGCATTGAGCCCTCTCGCTCTGTGAGCCAATGTGAGGCTGTTGCCGGCCGGCTTAAACTGACTCAGACCGTGGAGGCGGTAGCACGCGCTTGCAGGTTCAGGGCTTTCAAAGATTTACTAGACAGCCAGCAACGAAGCCGGCCACCGACGGAGCTCCGTAGCAATAGCAGTACAGCATCATCACACGGTTCTTGCGATCTGCTGCTAAAACTGTTTCAATAACCACTTCTTCCACTACTACCAACATCATCGTCATTGTATGACAGTACTCAGAGTAACAACGTTTCTATCATTTACTGAATCACTTTCGTTTGCCGTTGACTTCGTGTCGAAAGGAAACGTAAGACAAGTACGAGCCCAGCATGATCTGCTGATCCGTTCCACGGATGATGGCAGCCAGCAGCTATCGTTGCAATGAAACCACGCAACCGATCCACTGTCACTGAGAATACACCAAACGACGCAGTATAGCTTGTCAGTCATCAGGAACACGAGTTGGCCTGTGGTGAGCAGCTGAGGCTGAACGACGACCTTCTCAAATAGTCATACTCCGTATCGAATCAAGTGTGCATTTCGCTCGGCAATAGCGGTTTCTGTGTATTAAGTCATCTGTGCGCGTTAAGCTGTACACGCATATATATATATATATATATATATATATATATATATACATACATACATATGTATATATACATATATATGTAGATATTTCCGTGTGATAATATTTAGATCTATATACAAGTAGTTAAATTTTGTCATCGCGTGTCGGCTGACATAGCGAGAGGATCGTCAATCCAAGCGCGAAAAGTGAACTAATTTTCCTAGGATACGTCAATGAGCCTGAATCAGCCGAATCGAAGTTGTTGCCGATAGTCCGAAGGCCATTGGTACTCTCATCCAGGAGGAAAGCGCAGCGGCCAAAGTGAGAACCATCTAGTAAAACAGACCCCGGAAAGCTATTCGCAACAAAACCCAGTTTCGCCAAACGGTCAGTGAGTCGAAATCATAGTTGACAATTTTTGTTTATCATCGCGTACGCAGAAATGGTTCGACGGAAAACCGTAGCGCCGGCGACTTCGCTGGTCGAAAATGGTGTCATGAACTAATTGGCGTGTTTTTCTTTTTTGGTAGATATCCCCAAACTATTATGAACTTTACGCCAAGTAGTAACACCACCGAGCCGATCCCTCAACAACGCTTCAAACTCATGCCGCTGCTATTTTTATCAATGAATGAGAAGAGCCGGTTAGCTACCTCGGACAAAGACTTCCCATTTACTAGAGGCATTCGTTGACAAAAGAACAACAAGCAAGAAAGAGCGGAATCTGCAGAATATCTACACCTTATACAATGTTATATTAGATCGCGTCGTGGCATGTGTGTGTGTGTGGGTGGGCAAAAGAAATTGTCACTCACGTCATTTTCCCCTGCCGCTGCTGCTTGTGCACGCACACATGTATGTAAATGTGTGACAATCGAAAAATAGTGCCTGGCCAGCGTTTTAGCATCTTCACATGCATAAAATTATTCCACTATATACATAAGTAGATATATATATATATGTGTGTCTGTATAAATTGTACATTTGTCAGTCTCCTCAATACCCCGTTCGTCGGTGCGGCCTGTGACGGACAGCGAGCGAGATCTGGCGCTCGAATATCATTTTCTTCAAGTCAGCCAACGCTCCGGCTTACCGTGTTGTCTATACTACGCACACACACAGCCGCGCACACAGTTGACTCAGCGGCGTACGTCTTCGATAGGACACCAGAAGCAACAAAAGTGGTCACGACCCATCTCAGTGCAGTATCAGAACAACTGCCTCGACCGTCATTAGTACCAACACCGTCATCACGGCTACTGCACACCGGCGTTCAGCCCAAACAAGGTAACAGGCACTTCTATCGACGCCATTGGTCATGGTAGACGTCCACCGCCTGTAGCCCACCATTGCCGCGCAGTCGTCGTGCGTGTTTTCGCCTCTCAATACTGCTCCATGCGTCGTCTGTTTGAGTATCGGTGTATGAGTGTGTCCAACTAAAACCGGATTGTTCCATTGGATAGTAGCAGTCATAGTCGTTGTTGCGGTTGTCGTCGCGTCTTGACGTACAAAAAATTCGGGGTGACGGTCAAAATGACGGAGGAATGAAGCGAAAGGTAAGAAAAATAATGAAAACGACAAAAAGGAAAACGAAAAAAATTACGAAAAAGTATGACAGTGATCGAGTGGAACGTTGGTGACGCCTGTGCTATGCGCGGCAACAACAGTAATAGCAAATTAGCAACGAGTATGTAACGGCCGCGTATAGGTATCTCGCTCATTTGTGCAACTGGGCGAGTGAAAGCGAATCGTCCAGAGCGAAAGAGACAATATTTGTCTGTGTAGAAAGATTAATATACATGGAAAAAATCAATTTAGAAACGAGTGGGGAAAACACACTACCGCGTCTGCAATCGTTGTTTCGCGTTCGTCGTACGTACGTGCATGCGCCAAACTGGAAAAAAACAAAAGCAAATGTACGTTGGTAGCATGTGTACAGCTTATGAAAACTAGCAGTAATGAAACAATAACAAAATGCCGCTAGCGCTGTAAAAACGGTATTAGCTGGTGTTGTCGTTGTCGATGAGCAACAGCCGATGTTCCCATAGTTTGTTCTGAGTAGATTACGCCCACGTAGTCTAAATGTTTCATTGTCGAACGTATACATTCAATGGAGGACCTTCGATGCATTAATTCTTTGTGTCTAAGATTTAGCTCACACGTATTTATTTTTACCCGTCCATCTTGTATGTATGTATGTATGTATGTATTGGCACAACTGGTTCTCGCTACTAGACAAACGTGCAGTGTCCGCCCACGTCGAGCCCCGAGGTTCATCAGCTAATACATTATTTTACCGCACATGATCTGTGTTCAGTGTTCTGGATGCTATCCAACGGAAGCCTTTTATTTTCACCAGTATATATATATAGAAGTGACTTCAGACCTATCGGATCTTAATCCATATTGTCTACCCAAACCTGTTGTATTTTTTTCTATTATTAATTCCATCTAGCGATACCTCGTTTCAGTAATAGTCCTCACTGTGTCACTGCAGTTTCTTTGTTCCCGTTCTCTTGTTACCCCGTTTCGGAAAACCCATTGCACGCTGTTTTGCTTCGTTGGCCCTTTTTGCCACATATTGATTTGGGTAATTTCACTACCGTCACTCACGTATCCGGACAGAGATAGTTTACTGTCGTGATCTAATTTTACTGTGATAATGAAGCGGTGTTCTCGTATCGCCATGTTAATGGATCCTGTGCTCACATTGCACTAAAACGGTCACGGTGCTGCCGTTGATCCCTCGCGCCCCTACTATTCCCAAACGGCGAGTTTCACTCTCAGAATGACATGTCAACACTAAATCTATCGAAAAGCCAATAATCTAAATTATATGATGAATTTAGAAGTTGCTAACTGGCGACTGGAGCCTACAATACCATGTGGCAGAGAGCGAAGAAAAATCAAATTTTGTCAATTTTTTTTCCATATGTTACTTTGATATCTATATTTCCGTAGATTTCCAGTCGCTCATGGTAGAATTGCCCGCAAATATAGTTTTTTCCAGTTCATGCTAGAAGCTATAGAAACGCGGAGGAGTTTTTTCATTTCTATTCTTAGACATCTTTTCCTAGCCTGTCGTTCCATCATAGTTTTTCTCGTCAAGCCAAAGCTACGCAAAAAAACTCAGAAATCGACTTGTGTACGCGTGTATTCGATAAGTATTACATGACTTTTGTATTATATCATAATTATTCATTTCTGTGTGCTAAGTAGAAAAAAATTCCATATGACTATGTGTGTCAAGAAAAATCTATTTGAGCCGGTGTTTTCGTTGAAAACGATAAATCGAGCGAAGTCCGGCAAACTCAATGGGAATAAGCTTTGTGGTATTGACAATCGTATAGTTGTCGGGGTCGCCTGGTCGTAATCGTAGCAGCTGGTGGTTGAGCGAGTGGCGGTTCGATACCTCGTGGCGGTCGCACTGTTATTATTGCTACTTTACAAAGTCACTAGTTGACCGGTGTACTAAGTCGCGCCTGGGTGCGTCCCTATTCCGTACACCTGTGAAAAGAGCAAACGTTTTGGTTGTTGATTTACGTTGTCAGTGCTTTGGCTGCTCCGACTGTGGCTGGATACACCTGTAGATTTTCGTTCTACAATAGACTTTCATGTTATGTTAGGCGAACAAATATAGCGCTAAGATCCGTTCAGCTACACTGGCTTACAACGACATTCCCATAGGCCGTAGAACGGCTGCGACTTCCTGACCAATGCGCCGACGAATCGAACCACCATAAATCTGTCTTTCGTTAAACTCGAAGAGTATAAGTAGATGCCATCAGCTATCCATTCGACCGCCTGTAAATCTGTCTGTCTGTCTCTCAAGTCTTTGGTGCCAACATATTACGGGTAGCTTGAAGGGCATACTTCTTATACCTAACTACATATTGCACGTAGCACTTATATGAATGCCCTGTACACGAGTAACTAGTTACCAATGTTCTATAAGGCGTATAAAATTACTCTAAATGGGTTCTACTAGTATAACTATAATCATAGTAATAACAATAATAACAATAATAATAATAGTAACGATGAAACTGGCGCAAAACTGTGTGACATCTTTTGCGTCGTCTCAAGTTCACGTTGGTGCTGATTGTAAGGGCCTTTTGATGGCCCCCGAGGGGTGCTTCCTGCCCCTAATTATATCAGTGGTGGCCTAGCCGGACCATAGTTCAATAAGCTTATCGCGTCGGTAGGACGTTTGCCTAATATTTTAACAGAACATTTTTTGGGGGGGGGAGGGGGAGGGGGTACAAATGGTATTACTGATATTATTCGCACGAATTTGTACAATTGTTCTACAATATAATACATTATAATTCTACTGCGCTGTGCTATATTACGGAAGGTGGCCCTTGTCATTTGCAAAACACTGTCACCGCAACGTAAAGCGCTTAACGCACCTGTATACCTGCCTCTCCCACAGTTGCCTGTTGCGGCTAGTCGCTTTTAAGCTGGCTGCCTCAGATTACGCCTAAGAGTCTACCGATAGATATATCTAGGTGGCACTCCACCTAATTGGCTGTTTGTCGTTAGTCTGCGTTCCCGGACGTCTAAATCGAATGAGACAGGCGATGGCCGTCGACCGCTGCCGTCATAGTCACAGTGTTCACAGCTCTCAGTTTAAATGTATTGAGAAACCTTGAGCAAAAGGAGGAGGAGATGTCGTCGAATCATTTCCGTTCACGAGCAGTAGACGAAGTATATATATACACATACTTGCACTTGCCAGTTTACCTTGTTGACCTGGAATTACGCGTTGATTCGGGAGGGGTATGACGCCGGGTATATGAATGTCTCGTTTAACACTGAACTGAAGTGAATTCTGATCGACTAATTTAGCGTTTTCAGTTTCGCTTACGTCGTTTTTCTTCAATGTTGCTAAATGAAGGATACGGTATATAGAGACTAGCTATTTCCGAACACTGATAGGAAACAGGGCGAACGGGGTTGACGTTGATCGTTCTGTTACGTTTTGCCTTCGACCTTGTTTTCTTCGACGACAAGAAACGCCGGCAGCAGCTGGAATTGTCGCCAACAAGAGCAGCCATACCTGTTGCCGCTACCGCTGCTGATACTGGAAAGCTGGTGTGTCAGCTTTAATTGTACACCATCGCGACCGTTGTCACAGTGACGGGCAGAGGCAACTGTAATCTATGCAAACAATTTCAGGTAACTGAAGCTGCTATACCGTCTCCTTGTTGACACCGCGTAGCCCAATACAATAGTAATAATAATAGAGAAATAAAAACCCCAACCTGGAAAAATGCCCATATTGGCTGTGGTAACGTCAAATACCTCCAGCGTGCAGTTCCTTAAGGAAAAGCTTAGTGTCTGCTGTAATAGTTGTAATTGATGTAAGTTCTAATTACTGCGAGGTACAAAATGTGACATAGAGGAAGAGAGCAAAAGTAAAAGTCGCGGCTTCCTTCTATAACGTTTACCAGCCCCATGGCTGCAGCTGTTACTATTGCTGTCTGAAGTTCGCTAGCTAGCGAGATTTTGCAGCACGCCCTTAGCGTGTTTTCGCGCTGGCCTTTACCTTGTAATAGCTACTAGCAGTGATGGCACGATTTCAGCAGGTGTATCACCTGTCGTGTTACCGTGGTCTACTGCTACCATCGTTTTTCGCTCCATTGGTATTTTGTGAGCACCTTTACACAGCATTTGCGAGAAGATTGCATGACTGCATGACGTCGTGCATCAAAAAAAACACCGACTGTACGAGATGGACGGGAAGAAAACGAAATACAGACAGGAAGAGAAGAGGGAACATGAAAGCAAAGGGTCAAGAATAAAGGATCGATTGCTATTGCCGCCGTTGTTGTTGTTCTTACTGCTGACAACCGCGCGCTGTTCGAAGCGACAGCGACAGCAGCGACAGCGACAGCAGCGACAGCGACAGCAGCGTCAGCTTCCTCGCTCCGTTGGAGTAGGGAAGAAGAAAAAAAGAGCCGCGCCGAGAAGCGTCGACAGTAATAACAGCATGGGCGGTGGTGGCAACGGCAGCAGCGATAGTAGTAGCGCGACGCACTGACTGACGACCACAAACTCTTGTTGCATTTAAGGACGAAGATGGCGGCAGTATTCGTCTACTTGGCGACTGTGGCGACTGCCAGGAGTAGTTTCTTTCCTACTCGTTAGTGCTTATATATATAAGATGCTGCTGTTCCCGCAGCAGCAATGTCTGTTGGTCGTTAGCGCATTAGCTTGGCCATTCGTTACTGCTATTGCAGTGATGGTGCTTCTACGACCGCCCGTGGCGCCGCGGTTACTCTGCTAATCAGCTACTGCCGGTAGGCTGACCGTTTCTGGCCGGTTAGACAGCTCGCCGGGCGAGTCAACAGCAGCACCATTGCTAATCGTGGTAGTCGTAGTCCGCCATGCTGCTGGTGCTAGTCAACCACGATTGGCTGGCTGTTGTTTCTAATATCAACAGCAGCTACGACTACCGGGCCTGTAATGTCGCCAGGGCGCAGCACTGCTGCTATCCTAAACAGCAACGGCAACTAACTCTCTCTCGCTCGGTATTTCTCGACTACGTCTTTAGCGGTTTTCCTTCCGCCGCCGTCGCTTCTACCGCTCGCTCATTTTGTCTCTTTCACACTCTGTTTCTGGCTGGTCTGCATCTCTTGAACGGCGCTGCTGCGGCCGCCGCTTGGCTGGCTGGCTGGCTGGCTAGCTTACCAAAGGGTTTTACGTACAGCAAACACCACAGTAAAGGCACCATCGCAGAAACAGCAGCAACAACAGCGCTGGCAACCTTGAGCAAACGACGCTGACGATGGTGGCTGCAGCGACAGCGGAGGCCGTAGCTATTGCCGTTGGTAAGACCGCTACTGCGACGGGTAGCAATGACAAGCAACGATAGCGGCAGCTAGAACGGTACGCCGTCTCACATACACAGGCGACCACGAGAGAACGAACGATTACGGAAACGGATAGGCACCCCCAGGCAGCAAATCAGCCAGTTAAACAAGCAGGCCATCAGCTAATATAAGCAAGCTAACAAACATATAGGCCTTCCGACCGACGGCGGACCAAAAGAACGGCTTGACGCCAACTGCGAGAATTGTCGCCGCAGCCCCAGTCGCTCGCACTACAACCACTGCAGCGTACCGTAACAGCAACGCCGTAAAATGGCGGTGTTGACGACGAGCATCGCTGACGTTGTGACAGTGGACGTACGGCAATAGTGGCGAGTCAACGGAGCTGACGGAAAGCGAATTTGCGAGATCGTATAAAACTGACGGCCACAGACGGCACACTAGAGCTGAATAGGCCGATCGACTGGGGAAAGCAGCCGCAACGGCAGCAAGGGCTGAAGGCATCAACGACGGTGGACTGTCGACATGCAGCAACGACTTTGCCGCCACGAAATCGAGAGTCACTCCTCTATTTGGCAGCCGTGCATGCGAGTGTGCAGGACGAACGCGACGACAGAAAAACAAGAGAGTCCATTATAGCAATGATGGCACAAAATTAAAGATAAAAAGGGAAAAAGCTATGATCGACGCCAATCACCAACTCTCGGGAGAAAAAGTTCTCGTCGCAAAGCTCTTTCTGTTTGCCTATAATTGTAGGGCATGATCGCATTATAGACATCGTCGATTTGTCGCTTTTTCCTCTTTTCAACAATGTATTGGCGTTGTCGCTACGCGCGCACATGTGTAAGCGCAGACGGGTTCTTCTTACAAGCAGCACCGGCACATCCAGCCGTCACCATCACCGTTATCGTCAGTTGGTAAAGCGACTGCAACTAACTGCTATTATCAACGGCACTACTAACTGCACGATAAAAAATTGGCAAGACCTTTGCCTGAGTCTGACCTGCTATTGTTTTTCTGGTCAGTCGGTCACTGCGACTTCTGCTGCTATTTCCACCATGATGGACCGTCGTAACATTAACTATTACCCGTGACAACAGTATGATCTTTGTCGTAGCAACACTAGCAATAATATTTATTATGATACCAATTATCTATGTGTTATATATTCATATAGTGCGCGTTTATCTTCAATTGTCGTCAGCATATATATCATCAGTATCAGCATTGTCGTTATCGTCGCCCCGGCTGCTGCGGTGTTTCATAGTTGCGTATCTGTTGTTATTATGATTACTAGTAACACTGTACAGTGTAAATAAATGAAGCAGATGTCGGCTGCTCTCGAACGGGCTTATAATTTGATGACGGTGTTGAACGCGGTCCTTCTATCTGCCCTAATTTGCCTTTTAAACGCGAACGCAATCACGACACAGACAGACGAACAGATCCACGCGCACGTATTTTACAATTACCATTTTCTTCTTAGCCTACGGGCCGCTGCTATTCAGTTGCCTAAGAGCTATATATATAAAGCATTGTGTAGCACTTGTAGTGCCACAATCATGTGCATCATCATCTATAATCCATCAATAATAGTTGTGTGATGTCGTCATCGAACAGGGCGTGAATTATGCAGAAGCGGCACTGCCGTATTTGCCCTCCCGCTTTCTTCTCTCCACTAACAGTCTTCGTAGCACTATTGGAATACAGCGTTGTCTCGGTGCCCTCGCGCTGTTGCCATTGCTGAAGCAACTAGTCGTCGTCTTAGTCTTCGCGTGCCGCGTTCAACAGGGGCTTGCCGCCATGTGCCTGCATCTGTACGTGGTGGCCTTTAGACGACCAATCGTTCCGACTGAATTGTCGTACAAAACAAGAATTCAACAACACCAAACAGTCGCACCTACTGAATACAATGGCCACTTGTTTATACGGGACACACATTATATATCACTTTTTTTATTGTACGACATGAGTGGTTATACATCAAAGCAACAGTAGCTTGTGCTCCTGTGGCGCTCGAGAAGAACTAGGCAGCAACCGAGTCACCGCTATAAAAACGATGAATAGAAACCACGTGCATGCGTATGTAGTGTCGTTAGAGCTGCACGGTTAGAAATGCTGACGACGTTGCTGAAGGGAAAGAAGGCCTACCTGAATGAATGAACGGGTTGACCGAATCTCAAATGGCTGGTACGGCAGCCCTGGTGCGGAACACATTGTCAAATTATAATGTAGACCGTGATACTAATGGCCCTTTTTGACGGATATTGCTTATTTCTGTTCGATGTGAATCGTATCCACGTTCAGGTAGGCCGCAACGGTTAACGAACGCAACAGTTACATGTATATGAAACGATGTACGAAATACGGCTTGACTTTAGAACTAGACGTATATGCACTATTGATTAATTGGAACCTTGTCTGTCGTATTTCAGCATTTATAGCATCTTGTAATCGTCTAAAACGAACCTATTTGGAATTCCGTCGAGCGGAACTTGATAACATTCAATTTAGAAGTGGTTTTTAAAGGAATTCTGTTAAAACAGGTCAAAAGCTTACGAGCTACAGATGTACCGTCGATCGACGTGGCACTCTTACAATTAAGCCATAGCTGACTTCCTCAGCCTAGGTGCTAGTTTATGTGATAGGACCACTGTTATGAACAGGCGACTAGTGATATATTAAAGTAAATCGCAACCGGCACAGACGATTTGACTTTGCCTTACTGAGTTAATACATATTTTATTTGTTATACAGACACCCTGCGTTCATTACCGATGCAGATCTCAGCTGGCATAATACGTTAGGCGACAACTCGGCCTTACATAGGGGCTCTGGTAATTATGAGCCAGCCAATTGCTGCGTGTTCGATGGCAAGCTAACAAGCTTTTACTATTTCAAATTCGTTTGTCTGTGTCGTTGTGCGTACGCCTATCCGCCTCATTCTCGATTGTATCAAACCCGTATAATCAGGTATTGTCTAGTGCGGTCCCAAGAAAGGGAGAAATCGACCGGTTCTAGCCTTTGTCCGTTCTGAAAAAGAGCAACGGGGAACAGTAGGACGCAAGGTAGATAGTTCGGCAAAGTGAGTGAGTAAATCTCGCTGGGGGATCATCTAATAAGGGACCAGTATCTGCTACGTCTGTTTGTTTTTTTGGCACGTCTGTAGATAATTGGTTCTACGTACTTGAAATCTGGGTCTAGCGAGAAATCAGGGAGACAGTTCTATACTTGCCCACTAATTCACATAAAATCGCAGTATTATTCAAGTTCATAGTCGATTCCTGGTGTCTGCCTCAACCCGCCATTGCAGTGCTGTTATATTCTATCGTACAAGAGAAGCTGCGCGTTAAATCGTGCATATGTATATATACGGTCAACCTTGAACGGTAGCCCCCAAAAATATTATTATTTTTCCTCGTTACGTAGGTGAGGCTCCTATCCTGCGTAACGAAGGGGGTGTCACCATTATAACGACTGATGTTACTGATATACGATTGCCAATCATGGTATCGCCTGCATGGTCAATATCTTGGTTTTTGTCATATTTCACTTGTTTTTTTTTGGCGCGTTGTTGCGAGTTGTTCTAAAAAAAA
The DNA here is from genome assembly GCF_002532875.2 of Varroa jacobsoni. NCBI lineage: Eukaryota > Metazoa > Arthropoda > Arachnida > Mesostigmata > Varroidae > Varroa > Varroa jacobsoni. The sequence goes on along the minus strand of NW_019213171.1, from coordinate 4,968 downwards.
CCTTCTCCCTTCCTCTCATTGGCGCATCTGAGTAACAGCACCGTTTTCGATAGGACGATTCTGACGAGATTACTAGTATCACTAGCAGTATCACTAGAAGCGAGCAGCCTGATCAACGGAACTCTATCCTCGTTTGCCGAGTGGACACTTGGTGGCATTCTGATCTACTTTCTGTTTCGGATAACGGCGTGCTACATTATTGCTATTGTATACACTCTGCCGTTCCTGGTCGTTGTTCGTCGTTACTTCGACTACTCATTATTGTTGCGGCTGTCGCTGCCTGGCTCACTATTGTTTCAGACGGGCAACAGTCGTACGTGGTTCGGTGGCTGACTGGCTCATGCGACGTTGCTAGTCTAGGGCGCGAGCAGCGATGGCATTTCTACGCGTTTGCGATAATAGGCCACTAGCGGTAGCGGCAAAGAAGTTGCCGCAGCAGTAAAAGTCGTCTGAAGTAGAGACAGGCATCGTAGAAGTGTCTAACACACAACCGCAGCATCAGCAGTAGGTGAAACTGAGAGAGGTTGAAAGAAGAAGTGAGTGGGACTAAACGGCGACAATGACCACGCTGCTGAGACAGACGGACAAATCGACGGATGGGCAGGTAGGGATATGCTAGAGATAGAAAGAGAGGTAGAGAGAGAGAGAGAGAGAGAGGGGGGGGAGGAAGAGGGAGAGGGAGAGAGAGAGCAGTGTCAACAGTAGCAAGAATCAATGGAAGCTGGAAGACATATTCGAGGCAGACTAGACGGACAGACAGGCAGGCAGGCAGGCAGGCAAGCAGGCAAGCAGGAACGACTGCTGGGAAAACGACACAGAGAACGGCGGAGCATGGCCGGACGGTAATGACCCTCAGGCCCCACCAGGATGAGACACACTATTCCCACTCATCCACTCTCTAATAGCGGCTGTTACGCTAGTTAACTGGTTACACCGTGCTAGTTTAGCGCTGTAAATGTTCTTCATTCGGCCGCTACTTCTTATCATGACACATTCGGGATCGCTAGCAGCAACTGTGACGACGACCACAACAACAACAGCCTCGTCCGTGGCGCTTTGTCCTAAAAGCTCACACTATGATTCATACAAAAGACTATGTGACCTGGATGTAAGGCTATCGGCTGGAAAGAATTCCGTATTTGCAAGTAATTAAAGAGCTGCCCACGGGCTTCGCATTACGCCTGCTGAACGTTTGTGGAGGGCTAAACCGCTGATTATATTCATATTTAGTCTCTTACCTAGTCCAGCGGCAGCCAGCTATTGCCTAACAGTTTCTTCCATAATACAGCATAAATAGAAATTGTCATGCAACACACGTTGAGCACATTTATTCACGCAACATAACAGACTTCACATTGATGATAGTACGGATGACATTGACTGCCGCTTTTCTACTTGTAAACGGTGCTTCGGCACTGTTTCCAAACATGGAACATGAGAAAGAAGTTGCTGCTCTCAACTTACAATCAGCCAAGTTACCATTATGTTCTACGGGGAATAGCGAAATTTTTTTCTAGGGGGAAAATGCTCGATAGATTAGTTCATCTTCCACGAAGATCTTTCCAGGATACAACTACCTAGAAAAAATGACGCCAGCTCGAAACTTCAAGGGTTCATTTTGAGTCCTGACAAATTAAGCTATACGGACCCGCGAGCTTCGTCCCGCCTCTGTTTTGTGCTACTTGATTTAGCTTAATTTTTGTCAATGTTACACCTGATCTAATGTGAATACTATTCATCATAACAAATATTTCGTTGCAATTCTGCAGCCATTTCATTGGTTTGTTCTAATGGAAACATCTTTAATTTGTGCTACATCTAGCCTAATTCTCCAGTGGGAATGTATTGGATGCCGCCACAAAAAGTCGCCTAAAAGTATGCTGGAACTCGTTCCTATTTAATTGCTACGTAAGCGAACCGAGAAGACCAGTCGGACTTTTGGTTATTTTCGCAATAAAGTCCTTGGTCTAGTTGTGGAGGACGTACACTACATGTTTAGCTAGCTCGAGATTTATCTCTCCTTGAAAAGCCATTGAAATTCCGTCGAAGTTGATTTTTACCTCTGGCTACATGAAAACAGATATCACAGTCGGCTTTTCGTTTTATCACATCGAAATATCAATTTTAGGTATTGGGACATAAGTTGCAGTGATACTCGACCTGTCGAAACCCACCAACTACTGATGAAATATCCCCTTCCACTATAAAAAACACCGTGTGAAGTTTTTGTCCTTCGAACGGCATGTTCGATGACAAAACTGAGAAGTGCGCATAAGAACATGTGTATCATTTCATGCAGATTTCGGCAAGTGCTTTCGGTGGCAAACATTTTAGTTAGACAGATTTGCAGATAGTTAGTTACTCGGCTGCTGTTTTTCCCGAAGAGTTGTTTTTTTCTTAATTTCACCACAACGCATAAGCATATATTTCGAACAAAGGCAAAGGCAAGCAATTTTCAAAACAAACCCCATAGCCAGCACCGGCGAATGAAATCCAACGTAGCCAAACGTAAACTATAGTTCGTAAACTATAGTAAACTATAGTTCGATTGCAGACCCCCATTTTTACGATAATCTCGTTGCAGTTTGAAATTCTAGAGTGCTTATTTCATTTTCTTGTCGCGGCTATCCTATAGCAGTAATTCCACTCAGTCAATTAGCAACAACATCTATTCCATTGCAGTACTCCTGCTCCTGTTGTCCTGTTCAATCGTAGGGGAACATTCCAACAGCCATGTTGCAGCTATCTCTGTTAGTTATATTCTAATATTTTATTCTTGCTTTGCTAATATAAGTTACTCTTCTATAGAAAACGTACATTTTTATAAATGTTCCGTTCCAGTGCTCTTGAAACTTTATTTTATTGATTCTGTTTCACCGTGGCAACTTTTCGGTTTCGTGTGATTATATTCTATACCCTTCCTTTGTTAGAGCCAATGACCCCCCCCCCCCCCCCGCCATATAGTTATTCTCCAGCACTAATTGGTCATTTTACTGAAATTATTCCGTTTTCCTATTATATACCCTAATAATTTTCTTACTTTAACATAATTCACCTGTTAATGCATGGATCCTGTTGCTTGAAGAAATAACTGAAGTCAATTTTAAAGTAAGCAGTACGAAAACACATAAAATTGGATGTACCTTCAAAATTAAGTTTCAGTCCTGCTTACAACGCCGGGGTACTTTACCTTATTAGCTTCGCAGTCTTCTGTAGTTATTCGAGCTCTATAAGATCAGTGTTGCAATATTGATAGTCTGTTGCATTTATCCCGTTTTCCCATTTAAGAAAATTCTACCATCAGGAAAAATACTAATATGATTTATAATTGAAAAGTATGAATCATACAAGTAGAGATGGTTCAGATTTTATCATCCATTTCGCAAACTAATCAGCGACGCCCTCCATGTAGGAAAGACTGCCTTTCGGAAAAACATTCGTGCACTGAAGAAAAAAAGCTACGATGGTTTATACTTAATCAACCATGAACAATTTTAGCATAGTAGAATATAAGAAATCAAAATTTCTTCGCTAAATTCGTTGTTGTACCTAATTTGTACTGTTGGAAAAAACAAATAACTTTTCAATGAAATCCTTGCGCAAGTTCTCACCGGTTGTCGAGCATTTACTAAAAACGGTCAGCTTACAGAAATTAGCATTATGGCTCTTTGAGATGAAAAAAGCACAAGATTGCTTTAAACGATCATGTTGGGTATCTGAGTAGCATAGGTGAGAAAATAGATAGATAGATAGATAGATAGATAGATAGATAGATAGATAGATAGATAGCTATAGATAGATAGCTATAGATATACATATAGAGCTATAGATGGGTAGATCGATAGGTATACATATAGAGCTATAGGTAGATAGACAGACAGCTATGGATGGGCAGATCAATAGGTATAGATATAGAGCTATAGATAGATACATAGATAGAGAGATAGCTAGCTATAGATAGACAGATAGCTATAGATGGGTAGATTGATAGGTATATAGATATAAAGCTATAGATGGGTAGATTGATAGGTATACATATAGAGCTATAGATGGGTAGATCGATAAGTATAGGTATAGAGCTATAGATAGATAGATAGCGATAGATAGATCGATAACTATAGATAGGTAGATAGATAGAGAGCTATAGATAGATACATAGATAGATAGATAACTATAGATAGGTAGATAGATAGAGAGCTATAGATAGATACATAGATAGATAGATAACTATAGATAGATAGATAGACAGCTATAGATAGACAGACAGACAGCTATATATATAGAGCTATAGATAGATAGCTACAAATAGATAGATAGACAGATAACTATATATACAGAGCTATAGATAGATAGCTATAGGTATATAGATAGCTATAAAAGATAGCTATAGGTATATAGATAGCTATAGAAGATAGCTATAGGTATATAGATAGCTATAAAAGATAGCTATAGGTATATAGATAGCTATAAAAGATAGCTATAGGTATATAGATAGCTATAGAAGATAGCTATAGGTATATAGATAGCTATAGCTATATATAGATAGCTATAGAAGATAGCTATAGGTATATAGATAGCTATAAAAGATAGCTATAGGTATATAGATAGCTATAGAAGATAACTATAGGTATATAGATAGCTATAGAAGATAGCTATAGGTATATAGATAGCTATAGAAGATAACTATAGATATATAGATAGCTATAAAAGATAGCTATAGAAGATAGCTATTGGTATATAGATAGCTATAAAAGATAGCTATTGGTATATAGATAGCTATAAAAGATAGCTATTGATATATAGATAGCTATAAAAGATAGCTATTGATATATAGATAGCTAGTATATAGATAGCTATAAAAGATAGCTATAGGTATATAGATAGCTATAAAAGATAGCTATAGGTATATAGATAGCTATAAAAGATAGCTATAGGTATATAGATAGCTATAAAAGATAGCTATAGGTA
>NW_019213170.1:153699-171668 GCF_002532875.2 Varroa jacobsoni | reverse complement strand
TTTTCTTTTTTTGGCGTTTTTATTTTGTGCGTTCTTTTCACAGACATTTAGCCTACATCGTTAGGATCCGAAAAAGCGACGTTGCCGCGGAAAGGACGAAGCAGCAAACAAAAAAGGGTTAGTTGAATTCATGTTTATTATGACTGCAGAGACATGCAGTAGACAGCCGATTTATCGAAGGTACATTTTTGCCGCTGTGAATAGTGGTGATTGATTGTCACACAAAATGTAATGCGTGCAATAATATATACTGCTATAATTAGCATATATGCTGATTTTGGGAAATTAATGGAAAAAAATGTTCGATTCTAACAAACTAATATAATATAGATCTATGCATATTATAGTTAGATTATAAAAAATATGAGTTTCGATATCTAGGCTTAGGCGGTAGCTAACAAGAAACAAAGGTCGGCTCTTGAAGATCTAACACAGAGAAGATCTGGTACAGGTCAGTGTGGCACAATTTAGTAATTGGTACGTTCGTGCTGTACGATGTCAGCGATCGGCTTTATGACGCCATATTTGCCCATCGTTAAACTTTGTAATCTTGTCTACTCGTGTCTGGCACGAAATCGTCATACGTTCAACATAAAACCGCTAAGCTTTCGTCGAGTCCACCTCATTGTCGTGTATAGTCTATATTTTTTATCTGCCAGACAGACTAATTAGATTAATATACCAACGCACAACGACAAATAAGCCAGTTGATGCTTTTATGTACACAACACTGCTCCGTTCGACCACAAAGAGATCTTGCCACACGCAGTCCAACCAAGGATCTCTGTACAACTGTATCTAGGTCCTGCCCGAACCACGAGTAAAACCATGGCTAGCGACAGGTGAGGACGACAGAGCAGTAGTTTGGGTTTGGGGCAACGAGAGACGACAGTTCGTTGCTATGTCGGTACCCAGTCCTGCAGGCCTATATTGGTACACTGAGTTGTCGATCCTTTTCACGATTGAATAATTTGCTGTAAATAATAGGCGGTTTCCTGCTTTGTTTGGTTACTGGCCTGGTTTTGAGTAGGCTGGCTGCTACCTGCTGCTGCCACAGTGGCCTGATCCCGCGGTGCCCTGCAACTGCTGCTCTAGAGTGTGTTTTGCGTCATGGCGCAGTGTCGTGGCTTTCGGTCGGTTCCTTCGTAGTTTTGCGTCTTTATCAGCACTAGGCAAGGCCGGCCGCTAGCAGCTCGAAAAACAGCCGGCCAAAGCGGAGCCCCCAGAGAGAAACGGGCGTTGTTGAAGGTCTTTCTTCGAATATATATCTTTACTTAGCGTTTAACGGTCGTCTTTTATTAACGAACGCCCGACGATTCCCTCGTCTTCATTGGAGTTATTTCGCCGCACTTAACGAAGACTAGTCGATTCGTTAGGTGGTTAAATTAGGTTAAATAATTTTCATTTGGACATTTTGCACGGTGCGCAAGATGAAGTTACCGCTGAATTAGTTAGTGATCCTGGAAACCTTGTGTGCGAGGAAAGTGCCTAAGTGTGCTCTATCGTAAGACTTCAAATAGCTATTTTGGCCATACAGCATATTATATGTATTTTTTCATAAAGCAAATATATAGGAAACATAGTATACGCAAATTTTATATACCGTTTGCGTGTAAATAGGGTATGTACGCAAGTTCATTTCAGTCAAGCATACAAGATTGTCTACAGGCTCTCAAACAGTTGCTGGCTTATCTTGCGATCACGTTAGAAAATTTAATTTTAGCATTAGACAAATTTATTCCAATGTGGCCTCTGAATAGATTGAATCCAACGTTCGTTTTTTGTGATTTCAAGATGCCATACATTTGATGAAAGGACGAATTCGGTCGCGGTCACAGCGTATATACGTCAGATGCGTAGAACAACATAACTTGGAGTTGCGTTTGACGCGTAGCGAAGTTAGATGGCGCAGAGAGGCGCGATCTTGTATCGTGTAGTTATCTATGCCTGCGAAGGGGGAAAGCATGTCCAATTGTTTTGCTGCATTTCGACGCATAGCAGTCAGCTCTTAATATATATATATATATATATATTTAGGGATCGTTGATATCTAGAAAGGAGTTGACACTGTCGATCTATTGATTTCGCAGCGGCACTTGCAGCGGATACATCGTACCAATCGATAAACGGTAAAAATACGCGAAAAACTTCAATGACAAAAATAATTTTTACCGGCATTCAAATAATACACGATGCGCGACCTGAGCTCTTTTGTAGATAGACATACGTAGTACGTCTACGATGACAATAAAGCGTTTAGGCGAAGCCTTTAGACCCAGTTAATCACATTTCAAGGATCACCTATTGACCCATATTAATGTAAAGAGTACGATAGACATTTTGCCGCGCCCCGTAGATACATCTTCATAAACAAGCAACCGACTTTCGAAAATATCAAACATTGATCCGAATAAATTGATTTAGCGGTATTAGTTCAGTGACTAATTCTGTTAACCACCTTGAAGATCATATTTTTTATATCGCTTCTTAAACGCTTTCTCCTATTTTATGCACGTCTGCAGATCTTGCGTGTTGTGTAAAAAAAAATGCCAAAGAACTCTAGAATTCAGCTTCTCCAGCGCGTCGAACAGAGCCAAGCTTAAATAAAAACAAATAGCTATAATGTTACGACAATTTGTTGAAGTAGGGCTTTCTCTTCGTTCTAAATCAGAATGAAAGCCAACTTGAGACTGGACAGTAACTTATATCATCCTTGTTATTGCCAGTACTATTGCTGAAGTGGCCGCGCTTTCAGCGAGACTTCTGCATAGAGGTACACCATCGTGGATAGTCTAGTCGGTCTTAAGAAGCGTCGCTATATGACTTATGGCAGATAAGCGATCCCTTTGGTTAACGCAATGTACACTGGTTCATTGATCCGAATTTGAAAGTCTTACAATTTTTTTATCTAGTTCGAAGGGCTGGATTATAAAGAACGGGTAAGTGAGACAAGTTTGTGTACTTTATTCCGACAATCGCTAAACCGAGCTAGCATTTCCAATGAGCAAGTGTCATGTTCAAAGGCCATCTAATCCAGCCCTATCCAGGATTATTCGGTCGATAGAAATACGCAAAACTAAAGAGAAAAACATTGTGCTTCTGTAAATAACATCCGAACAAATCGAGATGGTATATGACTTTCCGATGGCACACAATATGCATCCCTTGCGGAAAATGCTACGTCATCAGAGTGTCACATGAGCAAAGACAACAAAGGCGTCTGCCTGCTGTTCATAACGCCTCTGCAAAGATCCCGTTGCTGAACACATGACAGCGACACGCCTCAATGAATAAGCAAGATCAGGGAATAAAGATTTGTTTGCCTTTGGCCATTCGTGTCTAAGATACCATAACAAGCCATGGCAAACTCGTTCCTTAGTGTGCTGCCTAGTGTGTCCTTGCGTCCCTCCCTCTACGTTTCTAAAGGTGTTGCGGAGAAATGATTCCTCAGCAAGCTACAGCTTAGTCGCAGAGTTTTAAGGCTGGCGGTATTCACGTGTGCAGCCAAGGCTTTCCTTTACGTGACGCGTGTCATCGTTGAATCTACATACGTGTACCCCGTTCTCGTGAGAAGTTTCAATCTTAAATTGATGTTGGTGCCTTGTTATAGAGACAATGAAAGAGTAGGACTGCATTTTCAATTGCGCGCGTTTTTTCAACTCTGAAGTGACGGTAACAGAACTGTTGGACCGCTACAGAAAAGCGCCCATGATTGCTGGGCGCTGAGTGTTTCAGCTGTAAACGCGACCTATATTCCAGCACTGCCGTGTTCGAGTCTACTAGAGCTGTCGCTTCAACAATTCTGCGTCACTGGTGGTCTACCGGAGCGAAGAAAACTGAATCATTGGCAGATTCGAACACGAAGCGCCACATCACAATCGAGAACGTAAGAAAAAAAATTGCAAGCCTACTATGGGGCGTACCGTCTACCTGTTTTCGAATGGAAATCCTACCACGGCGAGTTTTTGTCTATTTTATGAGCGTTGTGTGAATGCGACCTATAGATACGCAGGCACGTTCGTAATGGATTGCTTAGTGAGTGCTCTGCCAAGTTATATAGCGTGTGATAAAGTAATAGCGGAAAGTACAACGTAGCGCTACACATATGGATCTATTAAGAATCTTAAATATCGCCATCAAATAAATGCTGTGCTAAAATTTAAAGTTTCGCCATAAAATAATAGTCGTAATGCAAGGAATTACTCATTTCATCTTTATAAAGCCAAAAAAACCGATCACGATGTAGAAGTGACACCTGTATGCCGAGTTAAGTAATTCGCTTAATTAGGAAAAGTCCATTTACCCCTGCGTTTATATTTTACATGAAACTATGTATGCCGACGAATCGTTGTCAGGAATATATTCGCGCGTCGTCTTCCATCGCAACGCCTATCCAGTCTTCCCATTTATTTGTACCTTGAGATCCGTAGAAGAGACAAAACGACAACAGCAGCAGGTGCGACAACAAAACTTGCCTGCCATGAACGCAGACCTACATATATACAGATATGCACGTACGCACAGGGGCATATTGACGAGGCAACAATTCTTATGCCCTATATAGATTATCGATAACTTGAACCTATGCAGGAACGTATGCAAAGCTGGCACCGCGCTAGGAATGCTGTACCAGTATAAGCAGAATAATGTTGGCCTCCGGGAACAAATATGCAGAACGGAGCTGGCTTTACGTTTATCCGATTAGTAGCTAGGAGCTGATAAACATGGTTTCAATCCTTTCTTCTTTACGCAGTCACCATGCATACAGTGAGCCAGCCCCAAGGGGCAGAAAATAAATTCGAAACAATGCTAAAAGGCAACTGTTGTACTTTGAGCAATTAACGTGAATTTGGAAGGAAACTATTGTAACGCACTGGTATGATGGCTCTCACAATTACTAGATTAAGTTCATTTTGCAAAGTTACTCAACGTTCATAGAAATACAACTTAATCTAAACCTAAAAAAGAATCTCGCCGAGTACACCTCGGCCCGTTTATTCGCATATAATTATACGGGGTCAAAAAGTACACCTATATATTGTATGGACGAACGACTATTTCAAAATTCCGTGTTCATTATTTGTGTGTCCTGATTATGTAATTACTTCGGAGCGGATGACAGTGCTGATATTTGCTTAACAATTTTTCTAACATTACAACCCATCATGATCGTTTCATGGATACTATTGGCTAAATGGATGAGCCATCGCTACCGATCTTTAAGTAGCACCATTCATTTAGTATTTCTTTTTCAAGCAATGGAATAAAATCATCGATCGTAAACCTATAGAAAAAGTTTGGCCAGATATAAGGCCCGTTCGAACAGCTCGTTGACAGTACAAGAAGTCGCACGGAAACACAATTCTATCTTTTACGATAGCAAACGGGGGCACGAGACGATGATGTTCAAGGTTAGGCTAACCATTGACACTCAGCTGACATTTAATAGAAAATAATGAATCTGTTCGCGAGTTTTTTTTTTTTTGCAAACATTTCTATCGGTTCATCGTTAACGAACAGGTGAACGTCTAACGCCTATTGTTATTTCTATTGTATATTTCACATAACGTAGGAACAATAATCATAGTTGTTAAACCCAAGAGTTTTGAGGACCACGAGAAGAACATCTTATGCCAGCACATTAATGTAATGTTTATGTCCAGTTATCTCGACAACTAGCCTAGACTAGGGAAATTGGTCTGCTTATTGTCTACGCTAGAGGCCGTCCTCTAGATGCTTCGGCATAATATCATATACTGCGCGTTCGTATTTAAAGCTTGTTTGTATCTAAGCGCAAACATATTTAGTCAAAAAAAAAAAATACAAGTTATACATTCATATAAATCCTCAATATTATTAGGAAAGAGTTTGCAAGCTTTGCCACAAAAGGACAAATGAACTTATATATGTGCGCATTCGTTTAGTTGAAAAACGCTATAACTGTACCTGCTCTCTCAACAAATTTCTATGAGCCTATATGGACGGCCCTAGGGAATGTATAGTTTTTTTTTTTTTTTTTTTTTTAGAAAAATACTATTTTTACGATCCCGCTGCCATAATCATGAACTTTGGTTGTATATGTGTGTATTCTTTACATTGGCATGTTATGTGTTCTTAGCTTTATATACGATTCACTGTGTAACATAAGACTAAACCATATTAAATGTAGCTTGTAATGTAAATGACTAACTAGCGAATTGACTTGACCACATCAGAAAAAGTAGGGTTATTATTTTTATTTACAATTAAGATTAATTTATTATATATATATAGTCAGATTTTGTCTGCTTGCGTTAGCTAAAGTACCCATAATAAGGAACCCTCTTTTCGATTCGTTAGATTAGACAACCCGGAAGAATTTTTTACAGCTCTTAAAGCCATTTGCTTAGGACGTCGTTGATTCTATAGTACTTCCGTTTGCCAAAATCTAGATTCTATTCCTTGAAATACGTAACTTGTAACTAGATTCTGTTTTTAGTCAGTCTTAGGACCACTATATTAGTCAGCATACTAAATTATTCGCAGGATTTTCAATTTCAAGTAGTCTGAATGCCGGAAATTTCTGAAGGTGGTGTTTAAGCATTCGCGTTGACTGAGTACGAGGGTATATAATACGCAATAGGCCACATATTTAACGTAAAAAACAAGCTGAATAAGACTCACTATTACCAGCTCGTATCTAACCAGCTACGTGTCAATATAGCCTATCTAACCCTGTAGTCGAGAGATCCTACGGCCAGTTACTGAAGTGAATAAAAAAGAAGATTTCATATAATATTACTCCTTCGGAGTCAATTATCGATGAACTTTTCTACAGTAAAAATATCTACAGTATATACGTAAAATAGCTAATTACTAATAGCTTTGTGTGTGTGTTGTTGGTTCACACCATGTATCCTGTACAGTATCTCTGCAATCATATGCTCTTCACCTGAGTCCTTTGAATAAAAATAGGATGGTCCTTACGTTCAACCCACTGCTTTATGCTGTTCTACGTGGGCATAACGAACGAGATTGGGCGTCTCTCCATTGAAAAAAAGTGTATTAGTGAAAACCTCTAGAGTCCAAGTTTAAGCTGGCGTCATTCTCTGAACCTGTGCTAATAATAATAATGTGTTCACAGAACATAACATATGTAATAACACATCATATGCGTAACGTAATAGAATGCATAGAGGACATAAGGATACCATGGATGGCCCTGCTATTTACTATTAAGCCTTAGGATAGAATTAGCGGCCTGCAGAATTCCTGCCGGTAAGGAATGGACAAATGCTTTCAGCCAAGGTACCCTGTCGGCTACAGTAGCACAGCATTGAATGATATCCACGCATTAGGCTATTGAAGATTAACCCACTACTGTAAAGTCTGTTATGTAGTAGCGTCTACCCTTATAGCCTAGTCTGATACAAACAAATTGTTTTGTTAATCGCATCCCATCCTTTCAGAAGTAAGAACTTCGTTTCTAAAAGTGTAACATCCATTGCTACATGAGGCTGAAATTACGTCGGTAGATGTAGTTGGTAAGAATGCAGCAGTCTGTCGAAAGGTGTAGCATATATAGCCACGGAGCGGCAAATAGAAGTGGCCCTAGGTTGGTCTGGACGTTGTCGAACACCTGAAAATAAACAGTTTTTATAGTTACATATGACTTTGTACATTGTGAATTCATACGAAATGTACAGGCTGCAACCAGACTTTTTAAGGTAATTTTTATCTATTACTCTCTATACAGATACTTCAGGCAGGCAAGATTTGGTTCTGTGAATTTTTATGGCTCAGTTTCAAATTTATGTACAGAAACTCATTACATGAATTCGAATTTATTTCAGCGATTATGAAAAGCTCTACTGTACTCGAGGTTTTCAATAAGGTCTATCGGGTTAGAATGTTTAGCAATGACACTTCGATATCTCTGTTGCACACACGCACACACAATGTAGCTAAAATAATGAATACTTGGTGTGATGATTGGGTGTTGGTCCCGGGGGTAATGATATACATACATCATTGTGTTAGACAGAAATCGATACAAGTTCCAATGAGCAGTATCGATCGAAGTAGGTAAGGCATGCATATATATAGACTGTAGCCTTAATTGCTATCAGATCTACTGTGAAGGAAGACGCCGTGGGTCAGAGGCTTTTACCGCATTCAAACTATAGCCAGCTTTTATGGCTTAACTACACTCTTCAGCCACTGTTATTAACTAATGCTAACTTCACGCAGGACGCCCATGCAACAACACCCTTGGCACCACAATATGCTGACAATCTCGGATCTTTGCTATTGCCTGTAGAGCAAACATCTAATGTCCTATCACCGAGACTAGATCTTCGTGGCAGAGCTCCTTACGTTCCTCTTCTAAACCTCAACACAGCGACCTGGCACTGCCACTCGTACTGAAGTCTTAACGCACGTGATCTACTGCCTGTTTTTTACGGCAATCTGGACAATAACTTCCAGATTTCCGGTATGATTTCCTATAATCGAGCGAGGATCGGCTTAGTGATGGTTGGTCTCTAGACGCTTTTAAATGTTCGGTCGGGCCTAAGCTTCCCCGCTGCCACAAAACTGTGAAAGATTAAGGCCTTGGCCAGAGAGCGACAATATATAGGCTAGCTGCTAGAGCTGTTATAACCCAACGGCGTCCGAACAAACAGCTGTTTGTGTTTATATGGCTGAAGATATGGAAACGTATATCCTTTACTGAGGTGCTATGTAAATGTGCTATCTTTAACATTGAATAAATGGAAATATAATACAGTTCTGTTAAATGAATACTTAACTTCGTACATTGGCAACAGAGGATTCGGCGCGAAAGAGTCCGTAAAAACGATTGTGTCATTGGGTCCTTTCGTGGCTTTCCGAGGACCCCACAAGGGACCCGCTTGTCAAGCCATTGTGCCATCAAGTCTAAGTTAATTTTAGTAGTGATTGACAATGGCAGGTAAAACACCTTTCAGGATATTAAGACAAATGAGACAGACATGTCACGCACTACATACATTTCCCGGTAAGGGGCACATCATACATTGCAATATGGTAACGATACTATCAAAAAACAACAAACGGTATTCCAACACAACGTGCAAGTGGCGGCATAAAGGATAGGGATAATGAAAAGGGCACCTTTAGCTTAACGGAGGCCAGTGACAAAAAGGGAAAAACGTCACAACGCTAGAAAATTGTAGTCATCACTTGTCTAATTTTGACAGATATAACTTAACGGAAAAAAAGCCCAGTTGCAATCATTCATATCTTCTAATCTAAACAATTATCAGGCAATACAATATAGTGGTCTGCAATTGCCGTAGTGTGTTCGGACAATATTCCACCTGACTCAATATACCCCGACGTTGTTATACATGCAAGGTAAAAAGTATGTTCGTTATGCAAATGAGAAATACGCATATTATCAGCGGTATATCGAATACTGCATAAGCCTAAGACAACTGTTTTGTGACGCACTCTTTAGGAGGTGAATTTTGCCCGCTTAATGCATTTCTCCTTGGTCGTAGCCTTCTCTTTTCTGTTTTTCCTATTCGAACTGGACAAAGAATAATTTTTCTGTATCTTCGCCTTTTTTGCTCATCCGCGTTTACTTAGCAGCTCGTTCCTGCTGTTTTATCGTTACTGCGAAACCAGAGCGAAACAGAAATCTACGTACTATGCCCAGTTAGCAGAGGAATTTCTAAGTAACAACGAACTAGCTGCAGTCAAAGGGACGGAGCGGTCCGTTCGCCTTTGGCGTTCTACCTTTAAAAATAAGGCAGTTTCGTAAAAAATCGAAAGGGGCTATCGTATTCCGGAACAATGGACTGCTTTCAGGCCGCCATCTTGGAGGGAAATTGGCTGTTCTATCTGAGCAGGAAACCGACCGTTGCTTACGTGTTGTTATTAGTCATAATATTAGTTTACACATGTACACCGTCAAAGGTGTGCATGGTCGCTAGTTAGCCGTAGCTTCGAAGTAGGGTTTGTTAAAACGAGTTTATTACGCATGATTTATTAATGGCCGGCTGGTTATTCATGTTTAAGTTTAGGACTCGGCATAAGCTCTATTGTCACTAGCACCGTTTGCCTGAAGACAACCCAAGTTAGTTTCAAATATTATTTTTCTAAATAAATAACATATACGTAATGGTTGTTATTCTTGGCAAACTTAAATTATAAACGGTCACAGATCTGATGAGAGTTTCGAGGGTGACCTAAAAGTGAAGTCTGATTTTATTCAATGGATAACACTACCGATCGTGCTAATTAACTCGCTCCCAACTGTTCGAAAAGGTCATATATCTGCTATTCTCTATTTATGGCCTAATGCATAGGAGTTAAAGCGTAGTGTGCACTGTTGGATTTGGTAACTTAACTTCTTCACTTTCAGAGTTACTTGCTCGACGACCACAACGAACTGCCGTGGGTTAGAGTGCGTTGGCATTACGTTGATAAATAGTAGCTTTGACTAGGCCATCCTTTCTAGCTGGTACAGCTTTATTACTATGATGCAAATTAGTGCTTGACGCAATCCGCAAGCCCTGCACTAACGCCATGGACCAGAGCAACGGCTACGGGTTAACTGCCTTCACTTCAGCGCTCAGCTCGTGACCCTTTTGGCGCTGGCAGACGTTGAGCGCATCTACTTTAGGGCGAAAGGCACATTCAGCCGATGAAAAACAGTACGGGCGGCCCGTGGATGTGTGCGGGAGAAATAGAAAAGATAAGCACAAAAACAACGTAGCTCAGAGATAATGAAATAGTCCCTTCTGAAATGTGTCAGGCTCGAAATTCATTCCTTCGTTCGCATTAGTTAAACGCTGCTCGAAAGCATATGGGCGCTGCTTGCTTATAAATCATGTTAACAGTAGGAGCCGTCTGGCTCCATTAGTTAATCAAAGACAGAGCTGATAATGTTCACGGTGCTAATGCTGCTGGCCATGAAAAAATTATACTTTGATTCATTAAAATTCTTTTCCAACAAAGAGGGTTCCATGCATGGAACATGTTCAGTTTGTCCCATTTGAATTGACTCGTAGAATCGAAATATCGGGTCTTTGGGAGCTTGGATCAGAATAGTGGATCCTACATGTATCGTATGCGCCTGTAGACGAACCGTACACATCGTCTAAATATTTATAGTGCTATTGAGGTGACGTTGAACAGCAGTGCCAAAGGTCGTCGCAAAAGAAGGAAGATAGCATCCGCGCGCTAGCATTAAAGGGTTTACGCATCAGGCATCGCTCATTCAAGAGAGATCTAAGGCTTAAAAGGTACGTGTTATTTCCTGCTTGTCTGCAGTACTATGAAGTGGTGTTTATGGAAAATAAAGTCAGCTTACGGAGCTGTCGCATAGAGGGTAGCTGATGATAAAACGCAACTATGCATCGTTAGCTGTGAATTGCGAAAACAATCTTTTCAAAGTAAGAGCACGCCGTCCTCTAGTGTTGTTGTTATGATGACGCTTCAACTAACGTCGCGACGGCTGGTGCCTGCTGGCGACGTAGGCGGCCATGAGCACGGCGACGAAATGACAAACAGAGGAAATTAAAAGCTGTGCTAATATGTGTGGCGTGGTCTGTGAAGCGAGACCCGTAAATGAATGCGTAAATTGCTCGTGGGACCAAACCATGTCCTCGAAAAAAAACATTGGTTTTCTTGTGCCGAGCTGATAAACACACTGCAGACGTAAAATTTTCAACTAATACTCGTGCCAGGATATGATAGAAGCGAACGATAAAAGGAAGTAAATATTCAGAATGGCACCCTCCGACTCACAAACCTGAGTCGTAGTTCGATCTGAAATTGATCTGAAACTTATTTCAAAAGATGTGAGTTCGTTGCGCAGATGACTTTTTAATTTAGACGACCATTACCACAGTCCCCGCATTCAATACAACCGAAGGTTATCTTCACCGTCAGCAATTTTCCATTGGCGATAATCCCATTACGAACTAATTTGTGCTAGAAACTCTTAAATAAAACACACATAATTCTTATATATATAATTACTAATGATTTTAACATGTTCGGCGGTTGTATCGTTACAAAGTAAACTAGAGCTCTTTCATTGCTAGCGTGGAAGAACTGAGGAGCTTACTAATTTCGTTGGTGGATGTGAGCCTGAATAAGCCTCCGAATCCTTTTCAGAACGCTACGTTTCATCAGTCTCTACGCACATCTTATGGCAGGTGTCTAGGCATTGCAGCTGCTGTCAAAAGCAAAAAAAAAGCACGTAGCTTTAGCTGATGGCATGATATTCTACAGTAGCTTTACGATGAGTAAGAGAATTTACACTGCCACAAGCGGGTTTGTTTTTGCCATCAAAACGTATGTGTTTATCTAAGAGGCTCGGCGGTGTTAGTTCTAAATGTTTGATGATTTAACAAATAATTTGTTTTTTCAGGTTTGCGGAAGATAAGTTTATGCATAATGACTTGGTGTGATTTAAGATGGAACAGAAACAAGAAGAATGACAATATAATTTAATCTACAATAGCAAGCAATAACGATAGTGAAATCCCTCACGCAGTCTACCGAAGCAAGGAAGCAATAGAGACAAGGCATAAAAATACGCCTTGCGGAGACGCTAAATGGACATAGAACAGTTTTTATTTCTTATTTACTCAAGCGATTCTTCACACTGAAGCAGCTTCGATGGCTTTGTCTCCAGATGAAGGCGGGCTTCAATCCTGCAAATTCGACCAAATGCCATTACAACAATTACTATCAGAATACCTTCGATCTAATAGAACATTTTAACAGAATGACAAATTTCGTGTTTAAGATTTTCCAGTTTTCGTGATTCTAATTGAGAAAATAAGCCTCGAAATTTTAGGGCTATAAGGTAAATGAAATTCGTTCGAACGTCCAACCAAAATCACACCATTATAGGAGTTTACAAGATGGGCAGGGCAGCGATACGCAGGCAACGTCTCGTGACGTGTTGGACAATGCAGGGAGATACTTAATTTTTTTTCTTTCTAATTAAAAAAAATAAAGTACTGGGCTAAGGTATAAATAATAAAAGTCCACGCACCGATGCTGTATATTAGGGTTCGGGGTGATACTGCCGTGTTTACATTAAGCGTTACAGCCAATGCTTGCTTCGAAGCTCTCTCTTTTCTTTATGAATCGTACTGTAGACATATAGGTGGAGCTTTGTGAGCCTAGGCCTTTTGTGTGGTAGATTACAAACATACGTACCAAGTAGCAGAATATGTAGTAATATTATCAACTTTTTTTGCTGATTTATACATACCAGTATTCGAGACCATTGATACTACAGCTGTCGTTGTCTACAGACTCATTTTGAGTCTGCAAAAACACACACTATACGCTAGTTAAAACAGCATTATAACTACAGTTATCAGTGTTATTATAGTGCTGTTTTTATTACTAGAACGACATCTGACAGAGAAGTGCATATTTATACAACACGTACGATTCCCGCTAATTTGAATAAATTCCCTGAACTATTAGATCAATATCTTCTCAAGCCGGCACGTACTTTTCAACTGCAATTAATGTTCGGAAAAATAGAATTAACGCTATCAGAAGCCGTAGGAGACAACTATCGTTTAACAAAAATAAGCCTAATCGTAGTTGTCCTAGAACAATTTATAGAAGAGCTACCATTACGCAATAGGAAAAGCAATCAGGCTTAACAATATCATTTTTTAGTTACGCATTGTCATACGGCGTTGAATAAGCCAAAAGTTAGTTTTTCCAACAATGAACTACAGAAGAGTTTTGGCAATAAAAACATATCGGGCAAAAAAGAAAATGAAATTGATCGCTAAAATCTGTGGTCAAGCCTTTTTCAGCAACGACATATAGTGCGTTAACGCTATCTTGCACTAATTTCCGTAAACACGACAAGCATCGGTTGTAGGCCTTGACAATGAAACTAGACAGTTTCAATATATAAAATAGCCTGCCATAATCTGTTAAAATGATTTGTTATAATATATATATACTCATGTACCAACCGGTAGAGTTATGTAAGTAAAGATATATTCCTTCGAATCTGTGCCAGTCAGCGGTCAATTGCGAAATTAAAAAAAATCAACGAGATAATCACACCATGGATTCGGATGACGTTTTTTTATGCATGTACTGACATGTGACATGTTCAATGTGCTCGCAAACATGCATCATATGAACGGTCATGTTTCTAAACAACTAGCAATTATACAAGTAGCTCTTTCTAATAAGAGCTAACCTTGATTCCGCTGCATCTTGTATCCCTCCGACAATCTCCTACGTAACCGTAGCAACCTCCCAACCTGTACACGTGTGGACTGGAAAAGAAGCCACACAAACAAGAAGGCCTTATCATACGGTCCTTTGACGTGCCTGGAATCTCATTACTCCCAAGTGTCGTCTGCACAGTAGTTCGAGTAGGACTGACCATGGCAAGGTTCTTGCATCCTGCTGAGTCGATTTGCACCATTATACCGTTATTCGCATTATTAGCTTCTTCATGCACATTGAAAATCTCATTTATCCACCGACTCGGAGCAACAGTAGACAAGAAACTAGTCGTCGTTCGATGACGAGTTCCTCTATTTATCCCCATGCCAACGAAAGGCAACGAGCGCAGTGATATATTCTCGATCAGCCGTTCACAAGGCCGAACCTCATGTCGGAACACAAAGAGCGATGGATGTCCCATGAGTGTAGGAGGAAAAGCGCCTTCGTGAGCCGGTTGTTGGGCAGGGCCGGGGATAGGGCTGGAACAGTGACAAGGTCACGAATGTAAGTGGCGCTCTCATTCCCCGTCCAGCTGTGAAGTCGGGAATGGTTGCTTGAGCCAAGCGGTGAGACACAAAACGAAAATGACGGTGAGAGTGATAGAATCAGACTGGTCCTATGTACCTTAGTTACTTGTAATAACTGCACCACTCAATTATCTTTCCATTAATGACGACTATTGCTCTGACACATCCAGGCTTGATACCCTCCTGCTGAGAGCCGCTCAGAGCAGAACCGGTGAACGTGAAACAGAAAATATCAGTGCCTATAACGCGCTACAGTTAACGAGAGACAGAGAGGGACTGTAGTGAGGCTAAAATAAAAAGAAACACAAAGCCACGTAGTAGGCCGGGGCAATAATCACCTTAAACTTGTGTGAAACGTTTCATCGACCTGTTCCAACCATCAGTTCAGAGAGAGTATTCGACAGGATCAGAGTTGACTGAGTTATTTGTATGGTACGCGTAATATCATGTGGAATTCTAAGCATTCTGTAGTATATTCCGTCGCTTCGAACATATGTAGCTCGATACAAATGACAACCTACAAAGGAACTCATGTGGAAAACAAGGGTTTAGTATGCTAAACTGGTGAAGCCGTTCGTAAGGAATTAGGTTTACCGCCATTTAATCTACAAACTGCTAAAGACACTAGCTATTTTAATAACAGTAAACCTAACAAACTATTTATATAATGGCTGCTAAAAGAAAACTCGATTGGTCCATCTCGGAAAGTTTAACATGTGCTGTATTGTATACGGGTACATAATCAATGCCTGATATATATATATATATATATATATATATATATATATATATATATATATGCTTTTTATGATTAAAAAAACGAGTCGGATGATTGTTTTCTTCCAATTCGCGTCAACCTTCGAACGTTACTCGATGTCGTACAAGCCGCCTTGGCTATGACGAACCTGTCGAAAAATTAGAAGAGAGCATAAGACAGCTCTTTATGGGCCGGTTATAACTTCTTCGGATCCTCAAATCCTTGGAGCATTTCTTATCTTTCGGCATCGTGAAGAGGATTGCAGCAGCATTCTGGGCATAGAGATAACACATCTCCAGCGGTGATTCTACGAAGGCAAACCCCAGCACTAGAAAGTGGAAGCAAAGCGCCACCTTTGGGCGCGTTCTCTTTCGCCAATGATATAAGGCCACCGCGAGTGACCTAAACGTCACCAGCGACTCACATAACAGAGCAGAGAAAGAGAGCAGGGGCCATCGTGACTCGACACACGAGAGGACACGCCCCATACTGTAATTTTTTATTGGCCTATTCTGTACAAACGGAGCGATTCATCCCGATCTAAACCGAGGCCGTAAAGGAAATGCTCATCGTGGTGGCGCTGTCCTCATTTGCTTTTTGGGTTTGCCCCACGAAGGGATAGGCAAGCAAGCAACCAAGGATCTTGCATCTTGCACATAGACACGTATTCGCGAATTCGCAGGAAGGCACTCAATGAACTCCAATAATCTCCATAGTCTGAGCCCCACAAAAGACTCTACTCCGCGTTTTGTCATCAAGCGTAACCTAAAGTAAAACCGACAACATGAATCTCACCAGTTCTTGATGGATGCGGACGAAAATTGCCTATGATTGGAGGAACGGCAGCTGGGTAGATGGGCACAGACACGTGGGAAAGACAGGGGTAAAATGTGAGGACTCCGAAAAGAACCGTGGTGAAGAGGTTATAGAATGGTCGTACATATCCGAGGCAAGAAAGGGGAATACTAAAACAGAAGATGGAGAAAGGGAATTGGCAGAGAGCAGAACTGAAAGAAAGATAGACAAAGGAGAGGATCTTGCTATTACATGATAATTATACCACGTAGATGCTCCGCGGATGTAAACAAAGGTATGGCTAGAAGAGTGTATGTAGCAGCGAAAGAAGATAGAAAACAAAAATTGCAGGAAACGGTGGCAACACCGTCGCCATTGTCTCACTACTAAAACAGCTACAATTGCGACGACTAATATTGTCGCTAGTAATAGAACTATGGCTGTTTATGTAGTTAGAAAGATACGATGTACGAAAATGGTGTCACAATGATGGCAGGGTGTCGTTGTGCGGATACGATTGTTTGGATAATCATATGGAAAGCATGATAACTGTACAGCATAAACAATAGCAGAAGAACAGGAGGCATAGAAATTTGCGGATGTAGTTTGGTCTCTTATTTATTTAACGTAAGTTCGTCAGTAAAAGTAAACAAAGTAAAAAAAAAAAAAAAAGGATTTCTTAGATGTATTCACACATTCATGCTTAGTACGCGTGTTAAATGTCTTTTGGAGCGCGGCTTCCCAAACCAGATGCACCATTTGGTTATTATGTATATATAAGCAGGCAACAGACGATGGGCGAGCTATAAAGCCATCAAGGTTTGCAACATCAATATCCCTTATAACCATTTTCCCGTTGGTTGATCCTGCGGATTTTTCTATAATCTTTGTTACTTTGTGTTTGAGCTTTCAAATGTAAAATTTCCTTAATGCAAACGTTCAGCTAAAACGGACCTTTTTGATACTATCATTAAGGGACAATTTACTAAATTACGCATTGGATAAGCTATACTTTGTGAAGAAATGCTACGCGTTGTCACGGTATCATATACAATTCGTATAATTCCGTAGAAAACAAATAGAGGAACAAACTCGTCTAGGGACGTTCCTAATGGATAGCGATAGTAATTTCATAATCCTCACGAGATTTAAGGAGGCATGCTTTAGGAGCTATTATATTAAAAGGGGGGCATTTGAAGTCGCGTACAATAAGGAAACTTTAGTTTGCATTTCAAACGACAGAAGCCTCCATAGCCATTCTCAAGTGTAGGTTCTGAAAATATCTAGAACCTTTTAACGACCCTTTTGTATCAAAGGAGAAGCAACAAAGCAATAGAAGGTGCCGCCAATGGTACGAGCGAAACAGCTATAAACTCGGGATTTTTTGAGCAGCGTCATTTGCGCGTTGCTCTTCCCTCTTGCTCATCCCTAGCCTCATGACCTGCTACATGAACCTGCCGCGACAAAAATCAAGATTAAGGTAGCGCTTAGGCTGTCAGGAAAGATCAAATGACACAATTTTAAAACGCTGGAAATTGGTCTCAATGTTGCCTGACTTTACTTTATCTTGAAACAAGTCAAATAGGTGGTAGGGCTGTAATACCCTACTTTCAGACTGTCTGTGGCACCTGTTATTA
>NW_019213170.1:116175-153599 GCF_002532875.2 Varroa jacobsoni | reverse complement strand
GGCCACATTTATATATATATATATATATACATATATATACAGAACAGCGCGTCTGAATTGATATTTCTTGTGAATTGGTTCTAAGAAGACGGCACTTAAACAAAAAAGACATTTGAACAAATTGTTCTGGACATTGATTTTTTAAGCAAACATTTGCTGGAAGTGTTATTTCTAACGCTTACATTTATTTAATGTATTGACCGCCTATGGAGATTAGAGCTCTAATTCGGGACTGAAAAAGCAAAAACTCTAAGTAGCCAAAACTTTAAAAAAATTTAAAAAGTTTCAAAAAGACCAACCATTAAAGCTTATATGCACAGTTCAATTGCCATTTAATATTCACCTCTGTAAAGCGATATTAAATTTCTATATCGAAGGTATTAAGAATATATTTATGAACAATCTTCGTGAATTTTCGAGTCTTTCAAATCTAAACCTATTGAGGATTTTCCATATGCCTCATAAAATTCTCCCACATATTTTTCACAAACCGAATGAAAACGCAGGTGAACATACATTTTTTTTTTACCTCGATGGGGTTCGCCAACTGCAAAGGGACCGCGGACCTTCGGAATCTTTTCTCAGATTCCGGAAACGGCGCACGGCTGTTCCCTATAACGAGTTTATTGTTTTGTTCTCGAAAGAAAAACCCACTAATTTTAAAATTAGTGGGTTTTTCGTCTTGAGTTTTTGCCTTTGTTAACGCCCAGTAAGTACTATCCAATGAATATAGCGGTCAGTGCAATGAAGATTTAAACTCAAGCTTAGCCGTGAGTGACTCATGCGGACAAGTTTATTTTAGATGAAAATTTTAGTTTCTACTATTTTCCCTATACGATAGTATACAGACCTTTGCCCCTAATTTTTTGTCAAAAGCCTATCCGCCCAGCATCATCGGTTCTGCTGCTCATATTTTACAATCAATTTAGCTAACTGTCCTGTTTTCGTCAATTATTAGCGTCTAATGGCGACGAAAGCATTGAGTACACAACAATGCGTAGTGAGGGTTGAAGGTATAGCGCGTTACAATCTGTAGCTGTTGCTCAATGATATTCCCTGTTTGAATTTTTGGCACCGTATCGCTTGTGGGTCTCGCGTTCGTAACGTTTTTTGAACCTAATTCTTTATTCGAACATTTGAATTTTCAACATACCGATCACCATGTACCCCATTCGAGAGCTACTTTAAGAACATGCTCTCCAAGGGGCGGAAGAACACGAACTCTGGAGCGGGGGACAGGGGCATCGGAGTGCGACAGCCGACTGCCAAATCAGCTGTAGCAGCAGAAGTTGCCTGCCCTTTCTGCAGGGTAAAGCCTTTATCGCGTTCTTCTCTCATTCTATTTGGCCCTCGATTCGTTTAGTTACCTACGGGAATCGTCTAGCGGAATGCCACGCGAGAAAAATGTGGGCATGAATAGTAGAGGGAAAGTGGTTGGCGGACGTAGCCATCTATGAAGACGAATGCAACATGAACATGTTCATATGAGTTGTTTACGGCGCCAGTCGGGCAAGCCAGTTAGTTACAAGAGCGCAACCATGCAAATGTCGTCTAGCCGAACGGTTAAAGGTCAGAAAGAGAAAGAATAGCTTAGCAGAGGCAGCAGCAGCAGCAGCAACAATGTTCCTATCGGAGCGTAGTTTGATGCTCGTGTCTATCGTCGACCAGTGTGCTGCTCTTTTCGCTTCACGACTCCTCCCCATAGATGACAAAGGCAGGGAGACGGGTATGTCCGAAAGTGCCATACTTTTCGTATCCGTTTTCCTCACTCAAATCCTCCCTCTAAACACCGCACTGGGTGTTACTATGGTGGTAAGAAGGCTATAGACCGAGGGAGAGGGAAAGATTTCCGTCATTATCACTCCTACCACAGAGTGAACTATGGCTAATGGAACAGCACCCATATGTTAGATCCGCCACAGATCATGGTCGGATAACATACACACATACGGAGAACGTGACTATATGAAATGACCTGCAGCTGCGGAACTAGCTGCAAGCGTAAGTATTCCCGAACGAGAATTTGGGAACTAATTTGGGATTCACTCTTTTCAACACCTGCTACCGCTAATAGTTTTTTTCTTTTTTCTCATTCTTTCATCTATATGTGGTTCTACTAATGGAAACGATTCCATCGTTGTTACCACTATCGAAAGCAAGACCATCCGATAGAAGCGGGTGCCACCAACATTAACTGCCCGTTGTTTTGACTCAATCGCCCTCTAAGGGCTATCCCAAATTCTCTGCCGAATAGACTATTTTCAAATTGTCTAAAGCAGCTACCAAAGTTAGTTATAGGTTCGATTTTGCCCCTGGTCTATGACCCTTTGTGAAACGAACGACTGCAATTTACAGTAAGGGTTTTGTTCGAACAAGGTTGTTTGCCCTTGCAAAGGATTCATATGCGAGTGAATATATTTAGATCTGCCGTACTTCGATGCCAGCAGTTGATTATGAAATCCCTAGACTGCTTATAGAATGGAGAGATTTCATAGCTGTCCGGTTCCAAAGTTAGTAAGAAACGATATCCAAAATACAACCAGTCACCTATTTATTTTTGATGCGTTAGTTAGGGAATAGGGCCTATAGAGTGGACGGTAGATATGGCATCAACAGGTGCTGGACACAATAGTGACCTCATGTAGCAAAGTGTATAACACTTATTCATTTAAGTTATAACGATTAAAGCATTTTAGATTTTGCCTTTGCAGCTCAAAAAATTAAACGGTCTACCCCCATCCATCATCGGTACCGCCTTCAGGCTTTATGCCAACCCGTTGTGACTCCGCGCGCCGACATCTCGTTCATTTATCATTAGAAGTCAACAGCGTGTCTCCTGATTAATTTGTCGAGTAGATCATGTAAAGAACCTGCAATTGTCGCAGGTTCAACAGAGAACTGTAATCAATTATTCGTCGAGCTTAGGGCTTTTCGAGTCCCGCTTCGCCCGGCCGGCCGGGCGGGGAGAACTCCTAGTACGCTCTTACCGTCTCTTTCTGTGCGTTGCGGTCGTAGCGGTGTCTAGCCGTAACTTACATGAGACTTCTAAAACAAAGTCTATAGGTTCGTAGAATCGATGCCTATCTTGTAAGTTGACCTGTTTTTCTTTTTGGTACACAATGAAGTTCATCGGGATTCAAACTAGTTGTTTCGAAGCAGTAATCAATATGTGTCCTTTCATAGCAAAAACCGCAGTGTCCGTTTTGTGGGCACTAACCCCCTTCCCTCCGAGACGCTAAGTCTGCTTGCAGCAAAATGCGATAGAAAACCATATGTTTGATTCGATGATAGCCATTAACTTTAGGCGACAACTGAATCAGAAACACTCCTATCAACATTAAATGACTAGCTCTCACATATAGGAGAAGTCCAGGGTAGGGGCACAATATTTATTTATTCTGTTGAGCTATCATCTAGCCTTGTTTACGCTATACACACCCAATAGGCTTTTGCTGCCTTTTTTTTTTTAATTTTAATTTTATCCCGCTTATAACTCCACTGTTATCGTATCATCACAAGGTCGTTAGGTGGCGAAGTAACTGTAGCATGAAATTAGCGCTTATTTCCACTAAAAAGATATACATTAATTGCCGAGTGAAGGAAACATGGGCAGGAATAATCGCGCTTTATCCTTTGAACGAATGTTCATGAATTGCATCGTAACTGTTCTGTATAGTCAAGCGATGAGACAGAACAGAGTGGGGAAATCATTGATTTTCGAAGCAAACTCTTTCCAGCCAGATTATAATTTCCTTATACGGCTGAAATTAATTTGAAGATATGTTCGGCTGATATGGAAGAGCTTTTATACATAAATTACTTATGCGTATATATATATATATATATATATATATATATATATATCAGCATTTTGGTCCAATGAATGGCCTATTGCTTATTTTTGCATGCGCTGCTTGCTCGGTTTTCGAATTTGTTCTGTACCGGGAATCTTCCTAAGAAACATTTTTTTCCATATAAAATTACCTGCCGTTGATACCTGCCTTTCTCATAGCATGTTACAGGGTGAGATCGGACGAAATAACCAGCACCGTCTAGGAGACGACTGACGGTGATGCAAGTTCTACGTGCCCGCTTCTCCTTAAAATTCTGTCTTTTTAGTGACACAAACATTATATTTACTTTTGCCTCTGCATCGAAATAGGACAAATTCAAAGAGTGAGTTTAAGAGGTTGCTAGGCTGACCCTTTGCTCACCTAGTTTTTAATTGGCAGTTGGAACTGATTTAGATCACCGGTTGTGTATCGCTTTGCTTGCAGAAAATCTTCCTGAAGTAACAACAGTAATAATAAGGCTACGAGGGAGATTTCTGAGAAACGTTGAATGCAATTTACAACCGAACCATACGGTCACCAGATGTCTGTCTTCGAGCACGGGCGGTTTAGGAAGATATTAGTTTCTAGAGGCGTCTCACTGGTAATATGGCTAGCAATTTCAAATTCTTATGATGTTGACAATTTCCCATGCAGAGAAAGCGAAATTAAAATCCAAGCAGGGATCCTTATTCTACAGGAAAAATGTCACAGGTTTAACATAACTTTTATATTCAGAAGCATCTGTATGTATTCACGGCTTGACTATTGAACAGCTTATCTTATCCAGCTCAAGAAGTTAATCTGTGTCTTCATGCCATATGAGAAATCTACGCAGACTTTATAGATACCTCGAAGACTGATCTGCTACGAGTGGCAGTGCGCATAGATGTTGTTCGTGAGCTTCGTTTTCGCGATGATTTCAGAAATAGTGGATTATCTACTTCGTAGGCAACTTAGTCAGAATTCGAAATCATTACTACGGTGTGAAGTATTTGAAGTTAAGAGATAGGGATCAAATACAACCAATCAGTTTTCAAGGACCAACGCCACCAAAAGTCCTGCAGAACTTACTTTTGTACGCCCATTTTTGATCGGACTGAAGCTGCCACAGTAAAAAAACAATGTGGATGATGTAAGCTAACATGATTGTATGAAATCGTTTAACCGAAAAATTATGAGTTTTACGGTTATTAGGTTCAGGTCAGACGAAGTGTGTCTGCGGCTAAATTCGAACCCATCTCGCCGCGTGTCTTCAAGATTAAATTCAAATTTTGAACACGTTATCCATTATGCTATTACAGAGACCATTCAATATCGCCTGAGCAACACGATCCAATTGGTACATTTCGTTCCTTTATGGTGGCTAATTAGTGATAGCGCGACCGAAAAGAGACGGCAATTAAACCCTGTAAGCAAACAAAGGTTTTCGTAATTTTTATACTTTTTATTCATGGACACTCGTTTGATATATCATATTGAGCTCATTGCGCTGTTCTGTATTAGGGTAGAGCTTGTCGAAGCTGGGCTATCCGGCTCGGCGGAATCACACATAATGATCGCGCTATTTTCCGTTCATCAGGTACAAAACCCAGGGTCATATTTTCGCTATCACTGAAATGAGCAGTAAATATGATGTTGTCATGAGGTGGACACTGACGTTTTTTAAGGTAACAATTCACAAACGAGTCCTTCCTAGCAGATGCCACGGGGCAGAATCGAATTAAAGAGCTATTAGCGTTAATAGATTCTTTCAGTGTGTATTTTCTCCATATCCATTGCAAGTATGTGCTGGTTTTCTTAAATGGCCGACACTAATCTAACACCAAACCGCCGTTAATCCGCATATGTGCAGCCGGCGCCAAGTTTGTTTGAATACTTCTAAAAAGCTCTGTTGTGCCTTGTAGAGAACTTCAAAGAGAACATAAAGTTCCGGTTGGACAATTCTTTTATTCGGCTGGGAGAGCTTGTCGCTAAAAATAACAAAAAATGATAGACAGCTCTTCTTGCCTTTGTGGTGGGGTTAGCAAGCCTAGATTAGCAAATTTCAGCAAAAAAAAAATGTCTTCTTTTTGTATAACGAATTAACTTTCTAAAGTAGGAACCTAAGTGGCCCTCGTGCAGAGACAGCGGTGCGCCGACATTCAAGGGATGCTAATGTACATGAAGCAGTTTATATTCTGCGTTCGAAAGGTACAGCTTTCGCTATGCTAGAATTGAGAGTCAATAAAGGAGATATAGGCTGAGTATCAGTTAGCTCAATGAAGTGAAGTCGCTACTGCTTCCAGTTAATATTTTTACAATCGCTGTCTGTTACCCTAAAGACATTGCTAGAAGCATATTGCCACCTCGATCAGATGCTGCCGACATGGTCACATCGTGTGACGCCAGAGAATCTTAAATGTCCTTTTCTTCCGGGAAACTGTAGTGAAAGAAACCTATTAGCTGGTTTCGCCCAAGTATGCGATGCAGTAGATAAGTACCACAAGGAATTCACGACGTAGGGTTTGATAGGAAATTGATCGCACTGAGGAAGAAATCGGAAGTTTACCGCCGTATTGCAACTAAATGTACTTTAAGAACATTGGCACGGCGCATTCATTTCTAGAGACCCAGAAACGGTTTTTTTTGGGATCAAGTATCGGAACCGCCACGCGCTGCTATGATTGGAAGACAGAAGCTCATCTCAAACGCAGAAATCCAGCGAGGAGATATAGAAGGTTCCCTCACATTCGACATTAATATACTGTATAAGGCAGGTAAGCACTACGATGCCTCTTTTAGGCCTTGGTGATGGAATGGTGCCGCCGATCATCACGTGGTCCTTAATGGTACCAGTCGCTTCGGAGCTTCCAAAGGGTAAATCGGCTGGCAGCTCAAATCATCAAACTGTGGGCAGAAAAAGTGTTTGCGACACTCTTGAATTCTTCTTTTCAAAATGCGGAGCTATTGGAGAAACGCCATCGATCGTGACCTCGACGACATATCATGAAGAAAAGCGAATTTTGTACTTTAGCTTAATAGCATGTGCACTCGTCTAGCAACTGACTTTATCTTACCAGTCTTTCTTGCCTAATGCAACTCTTGTAAAGAAAGAAGGGTCTCAGACGAAGACGAAATCCTGCGTAAAATAATATGAGTGGTTAATTGAATCGTTCTTGGGAGCCACAGATGAGGGAAGAAAATAGGTGAAATCAAGTTGTTTATCAGACTACTAAGCCAGCTCGTTTAGCGACTTCGGATCGAGTCTGATCTGGCGATTGTTCACCTAAAGCCGGTTCTTACCAATAAGGCGGCCTCGTGGCTTGGCGCGTTTCCACATAACTTGCGACACGAATGTTTGGAACGTTAAGTTCAATACTGCCAGAAAGCATTGCTTCAGACAGTTGGCTCCCAGCATGAAACATGGTGCATTGAACCTAGAGTTGTCCAGCTGTTCCTAGGTTTAGCAGACCAATACTGTAGCAGCACAGGGTTTTCATCTGACCTGTCGAAAATATGCTCGTAGGTAACCAGTTTCAAGCAGCTAACGGACTTGAATTTTTCAGCCCCATGGGCCAAAATATTGCAGATAGACTTGACTGACACAGCTGCATAAAGCGAACCAGGCTGGCTCAGGACCGGTATGATATTTTGGTCGGAGGACTGTGGCGGGCAAATTTTGGGATTAGTCTTAAGCCATTCGGTCAACAAAAAGTCGATCCGATGGCCAGCAGAGACCCAGAACGAAACAACGCTTTAGATTACATAATAATCGCAGATACCTATGCGAGGGGCCACTGGGACTGGACTATGACAGAGCAGAACCACGTCGTACATTGCCATGGAATACACTAACCGTAGTTTGATTATGTATTTTTTATCTTCCAACGCTTCATCATTATCAGTTCGGGATAAAACCGCCGTCAATTTGTAGCAGTTGCCCTAAGCATTCACAATCAGCTATGTACTAATATATGTATGATTTGCCGACGTGCTTGCTTCGACTGCCAACTGAATGAAACTAGGTAGGGGTCCCTGCCTCAAGTCCCGCCAACGACCCATCCAAGTAACGAAACATATCTACATAGATAAGTAAATGAGTCAGGCTTACATTTCGCCGTCGTACTTTCTTTTTAATGCCTCTGCTTCTGAGTCATAAACGTAATGGATCGTTGACGTGCCCTAAATTACCTAATTAGTAGAGGCTGACATGTGTATCGAAGATTGATAATGTCGCAGGAGCCATGTTTCACAGAGATTATTATTCGAGGGGCCTGCTTTGTTCACAGATCAAGATCATTTTGCCAATCTTGGCAAAAGTGAAAAGTGTCTTATGTTAACGGACATAAACTCCTTGGAAATCACTGTCATCCTGTTTCTGCATACACGTACACACAACAACTATCAAGTCAGAGAACAAGTCAGTAGGTGGCTGACCGTATGGTCAAATCAACGCACTTCAACTCGTTTCCCGATCGAATGATATACTATGGATGTCTGTTTTATCAATAATGTTGCACACATATGCTAATAGACAGTAACCAAATGTTTCGACAGATTACCATATCCTGATTCCATAAAGATCTGAGGATCATGAACTCGAGATTTGTAACCAACTAGTCCTGCTCTTTTAATTCATATAGACACTTATTTAGTTCTTTACGTACAATGAAAATCGGGCTGCTAACAAAGGTTATTTCTAGAGGTAGTTTTTAAGAAGGAAAACCTAACAATTGCTGTCAAGCAATACAGCAGAGAAAAATGGAGAAAGCGGAAGGTTAACTGAAAAAATTCACTACAAATGATATGTGCGCTAGAATGTGTGCTTAGTCAAGTTGAAAGGATAAGCATAAGAAACTCGAGTTTTCTCTGCAAACCTGTCTAAACCCATAGCTTACAAAGCTCCATTGCATGTCTCTTGTAGGCGCCAGGAAGTGTTCAGGAAGCAGAGGAACCTAGTGATAAAAAAGTCTCTTTGTAACAAGACAGGGTGAAAAAAAGGGAAAAGTACACTGTCCATCTTTCTATCTGTCTTTCGTCGTTAGATCATTACGTTATTGCCGGAATTGATGCCCGTCGAAAGCGATGGCCTTTGATACATCTAATTTGTTTTCCTGGAGTTTACGCTTTGCTTTTTTCTCGCTTATGTCATTCATCTCACAAACTGTTTTGCTCTCACGTCAATATCTTGTTTTAGGCCGGCGCTCCTTCTCTGCTGCCTTTTTCTCAGCCTTTAGCCATGGGTTGTCCTGGCCTGGGTGCTGGGCTTTTGAGTGAATGTTCTTAGGGCCGATTCTGTTCTTCTCCCCTTTCGTCCCTCATTGCTCTTGGCTAGTTTCGATGTCAAGACAATTCTAGCTTTTCAAAGCAGATGCTCTTCATCGTATGCGACGGCCTTTTATTAGCTGCATGTGTTAGTATTGCTATTAGTGGTAGCGTAATTATGATTTTCGTATACTGGTAGCCCTCTAAACTGCGGCACAATTCGTTCGGTGTACAATAAGATTGCGGCGATGAATCAGCGCTTAGGGCTTGCGCAGAAGCCGCTCGATAGCGATGATCTTGCTAGACATAGGATATGTTGTATCTAATGAGGTCCGTCATTAAATCGGTCCGTCGCGTATTTACGTTTGATCAGCCACTGTTAATGCCGAACCATCGCCGGCCAGCTGCAGATAGGTAATTCTATTTTCAGGATGAATAACCGGAAGGCAAAAATGAAGCGGAGCAGAAGATTGCACAGCAACGAAATGGAGACGAGCTCGAGCCGAACGACACGATATCAGCCAATACGGCCGCATTTTCGCCCGTCTTATAGGCTTAGTGACAGGTCGAAAAATAATAATGCGCGAAAAAATAACGCATTAAAATGTAAACCGAGAACGTTTTGCAGTGTTTTTGCTTTTTTCGTTTAAGACAAAACCTATCTAACTATATCTAAATAGAGGGCGAACAGGATAGATGCAGGTTCACTGTTGAACGAGGCCACGTTCAAAAGTTGGAGAAAATCATCTCATAAGGGAACAATGACATAAAGAGTTAAAATGGGTTCTGTTCGAAGTGTTGCCCCACAACTTGCCTAATTAACATATGATAATACTTTAGTTCGCGTTTAGAAGAATACAATTGCCTTATATGAGCGTATGAATTTAAAAATTAAAGAGTTGTCAAATCAGTGGGCTCCATCGGACTGACCACCCGACAACGGTACTCGTATTGTAGAAATACACGTAGCCCCCGACAAATGAAAACCCACTGTTTTATTGGTTATAGCTTCTCTATGAGAAACGTCAAGGTCAATCTCCGCCATTTTTCGACTGTAGCTGTCAATGAACTCCAATTAGGCACGATTGATGGGGTGCCAGAATCAAATTCTCAGAAATACCCCGCTCTAAATGGCGGTGAGTCGTTTATAGGAGCGTTTCTTCGACGGAAAATAGTGCAGGCACGTGGCTTGTTTGAGGGCAATGGTTTAATTTAGTCACATATTTTAAACAGCCTCCCAAGGATATTCCCAGACAATTTCGATGCCGTAAAAAGCAATCTTGTGTCCAGCATCTTTGTCTCAGACAAGGCCAGCACTCTACGCTGGGGAAGTCCTGAAAGCGTGCGT
Source organism: Varroa jacobsoni (assembly GCF_002532875.2). NCBI lineage: Eukaryota > Metazoa > Arthropoda > Arachnida > Mesostigmata > Varroidae > Varroa > Varroa jacobsoni. Next base: position 143,174 of record NW_019213170.1, on the reverse strand, counting down.
ATTCCCTCACCAGTGACCATTGCTAGCCGCACCCTGTTTTATGACGTGTCTTGCAATACTTAAGTCGTTCGTGGGCAAGATCAGAAACTTGAAGGTAATTACATACTTCCAGGTAATTATATCTATGTGGAGCGTCGGCTTCTATGGTGACACGTCATGGCTTTGTGTTTGTCCATATTGATCAACGGCCTTATCCACGACAGTTGGGCGAGGCTCCGTAAGACATGAAACCGACTTTTTTTGAAAATGACACAGTCGTCGGCGGACAGAAACTTTTCTGCCAATGGCATACCCATTTTTTTCGAAGGGTGGAAATACGCTAATTTTAATTCATTATTCACATATTCTTAAATTTTTTTTTTTTAATTAAGCGAACCCTATTTTTCGACAAACAAAGACATCGTACTCTTAAGCGATGAGCGCATTATGTAGAAGTTAAAAGGTAATTTATATCAGAAAGTTATTTTTTCTTATAAATAAGTAGCTCAATTTCCCTCATCGATATGTGACCAAAAACACAAATATCAAATATCTGCATGCGCAAATGAAGAAACTGCCCTATTAAGATCATTGTGGTTAACCCGGACTCAGTACAGCTTTTGTTGTTTTCGTAGACTTTTTTTTTAGCTATGTTTTTCATAATAAAAAGGAGACTTTTTTTAGTAATTTTCAAACCTGTTTGACGATTGTGTGTTTACTTGATGAGTGAATGTGGTACTATCGTCGCGCCCAGAACATTAAACGGGGACCATCCGTTATGCGACGTAGGTTTTGACGCATCTTCGATGTGAGATGCGTCAAGTTGAGTGCACGTCGCGAGAAATCCTTGCGGACATCCTCGCCTGCAACGTATGAGGATAATGCTGAACAAAATAAAAAAGCTGTCGTTAGCTTTTATGTTCGACGAAAGCAAAAGGTCGACCCAATTACAACAGTTTGATTTGAGAAGATTTCCTTGAGCTGTAGAAGAGTATTGAGCAATTCTGATCGGCTATGCAAAAATTTACTAGCGGAGTTTATAAATCGAATTAGGGAAATTTGGCAGGTTATCATGTAGCTATCGTTTATGCGTGGTGCGTAAATACAGGGCGGTACGCCGCGTGCTGTCTGTCTGCGCTTTACCGTTTACTTTTTTTTTAACCGATTTAGAGGGTTTAGGTACCCTCTTAAGAGTAAATTTAGTAACGGGGCTTTTCCAAATCCTAGAGAGCAAAACGATAGTATTGAATTACGTGAAAGTTTTATATACAAAGCAAGTGTTGTGTGTAACTGTTCGCGTGACGGTCGAACATGATCAATCGAAATTTTACGTGTGTACCCTGGCGAATACAAAGCAGTTACTAGGTACTAGTGCAGCGTTAATTTGTTAATACATACTATAATAAGGAAGACTATTTGTTGTAAGGTATTATTATAAGGACCGATAATGTGTCTCACACGTTCACAGAAAGGGGTCAGTTTTTTCTGCTAAAAACGAAAAGTTTCCACCTTGTACTTCTGCAATACGCAGGACGATGCTGAACAAAATAGGAAACTTGAATAAACACGACGTAAGGCGTAGATGCGTGTCCGTGTGCACTAACGCCTTTTATCGATCATTTTTAAAATGGTATTTAGTTGACAGATGATTCACTTAGTAATATGCTATCAGTACTTTGTTTGTATAACATTTGCTTAATCGAAAAGTTTTCCGCTTAGACTTTACGCATAGGCGAGAAAAAAGTTGATATAATGATCTCCTAAGGCATAATCTACTATGAATCAGTAGAAACAAAACACAAGACTGGCCCAGATTAAGTTGGACTGTTTAAAACAGATCTACGACGAATTCTCTACCACAGATTATGCGATTTTGCCAAAGAAAAAAAAGAAAAAACAATGTCCTCCTAGAAAAAGTACGATTGGTCAAAACCGTAACGTTGTCAACATATGAGAACGTCCGAAGGTTGACGCCTCATTATTCAATATAAACGCTGTGAATCAAAAAAGGACCACCCCAGTACTTATGTATTGATTGGCCATTTATGTATGATTGCATTCAGTCGCCATCTTTAGCTGCGTGTTCGCATGGATGTAGCCAGGCCAACTTCCCATGTTGACTATCTCTCGTGACAGCCTCGGCCCCGCATTACATTTTAGGCATATTATAACCCGTTCTGTAAGCTTAACGGGTTTGCAGCAGCACCTACAACGTTGGCTAGGCGAAGTCCTTGAATTTCACACAATTTTTGGCGTCAAACCTTTCGCTGCTGCTAAAATAGTGATTCTACACAGAGATAACAGCTTCTATTGACGAGAACATTTCTAAGTTATTCCACTAGACGATGATTAGAGCAGATTCGAGTCTTCTAAAGAGCGATCTGTTATAACGGCGATATCCAAAACGATTATGGTATAATACGGTGTTTAAATGAGCTTCATTGAAACAATATACAGCACTTGAGTATTCCCATAGCGATGTTCTGCAGGCATCAATAGTTAGCAGAACGAGCTATTGTACAGTGGCGTTGTGCTTAGACAGATATCGCTATCTGTCGATCCGTAACAATAAAAAATGTAATTCAATGTACTTTTCCATGGGAAGATTTTCTAAACTCGATGTAGCTCAGTTGAAGAAAATCGCGTTTAAAGTTAATCATTTTGTATATCAATCAGCGTAACATTGTGCCTATCTCCTTATGCTCTCTATTATAGTATCTCAATAAAATCTATCGGTATACGTCATATAGATCGTAAACTAATGGAAGAACTGAACATAGACATCTTTTAATCTGCTGCTTTTAACAAGGTCAAAAGGAAACTGTCCGTTTTTATAATGACTCTGGGTGCTCTGAGAATCATTTTATAGCTATCGCATAAATTAAATCGAGTCCTAATGTTCTTTTGAACTCAATCCTTTCCTGGGTGTTCAACTTTTGATCGTGTTTATTTTTCAACTCAGGCTTGTTTAACACACAGGAACTCGTGTAAGTCTGACGCCCCTGCGTGTTGATCGTTTGTACACACGATGCCTTTTCTGTCTGATTGCTCAGACATTGTCTGTTCACTACGCAAATACCTCTGGATACGAACAGGGTAGCGATCTTGATTTGCCTTTTCACTTTCTTTAAATAACCAGCTTCTGTTGTTTGCTTAGCCCGGACTGAGCTACTAAGACAAAGGAAAAGGGGTCGTGGTTGCTCGAGAAAGTAGGCTAATTTGGATAGGAGGAACTCGAAGTTACACAAAAACTACCCGAATAAAACTTCGTAATAGATCGGATGCTGTCGGATAATATTAGGTAAGACAAGCTAGCTAAAAACAGACAGATTTCAATATTAAACGTAAAATCCGAGCACTCACTTGCTAGAAGGAACGAACTAGGCATACGGATGTAATCTCTGTAAAACCGTTATATGAACAGATAGATAGGTCTCTAAACGGCGAGTGACATAACCGTATCGAAAGCATTGGCGATAGATCGAGAAAACCGCTTAAAATATCACTTACAAACATCATCTAAGGAATTATATGGGCAAATTAAACATACATTTGTTGTGACAAATTATCATATCTTTCCCGTAATGTACTGACGATGAAGTTTATTGTAGCCACAGGCACGATTGCGACAGATCAAAAATGCGCCAACATTAAAGGAATAGGCGTACTGTCAGCCATAATGATAAAATTATTGGAATACACTTACTATTTGGGGTTCTTCATCATTATGCTGAAGATTAAAGCTAATTCTCTGTAGAATCTACACAGACTTAGTCCATAAGCTCCGCTCTCCTGATGCGGTTCGCGATATGTGATATTTCGTTGTCTTTTGCGAATCAGGCACATTAACAATCTAGATAAACATTTTTCTTTTTTTTCCATTTTTTTTTCATTGCCATTTCGTCGCTTCTCTTTTAGATAACTGAACGATACAAGGAGGCAAGCAGCCAAACTCGGGCGCAGTGTGAGAGTCGTACGCTCATATATACCACACTCGAGCGTTCATAAAAGTTGTTGGTCACAATTCTGCCATTTCAGAAGCAGATCTTCAGAGATGATCATTGTGATTTCTTGGTCGGGAAAAAAGCGAGGTCTGAAACTTGCTGAAATTAGATGCAATCAACTTGTGGTGTTTTTCGCCATTTTGCCTATTTGAACAATGTGGAATTACTTTTCTGCAAATTTTAGCTTCATGGGTTCTCTAAATGTATTGGTAGGTGATGGCTCCCAGTCTAAAACTCGTATAATCTAGAAAGATGAGCACAATTTTTTCCCTCTTCTAAATCACAACAGGCACACTTGTTCTTCATATAATCAATTAGTTTAGCGGAATATAGAGGTGTCATCCTATCTGGTAGGCTTTAAACATAAAGGCCCATCCTTAAAATGCGACTGCCTGCAGAGCAAAATGATGTCCTTCCAGCGCACTTAAAGTCAATTGTGCTACGACCGGCAGATAAACAACACCTTAGGATAAGGAAGGGACCTTGTAGGACCCTTTCCTGCAAACCCTTGCCGTATCGTTCTCTCCACACTGCCCTTCGCCGTTGGAGTGCGGGCCGAAAGCGTCGCCACGCCTCCCGTGGGCGTGCGCTGCAGGCTTCCGCCTGGTCAGCTCATGTGGCACGGCAGCAATCCATCGAAGCACGTTTGTCGACGAAGACAAGAGCACCGACCGGAATAGTGCTGTGCCTTTACTTTGAGACGAGATCGAATCGAGCTGAGCACGGTCTGCATTAGGAGCTATTTGACAGTTGAGGCGCGGTATGTACTGTTGTAGTAATAGTGCCTATCCTCTGACTATTAGCGACTTTTGCCGACGTCATAATGTGTGTCGCCGCTAAGACTATAAGTAGACAGTCATATGTGCAGCAACAACAACAACAGCAGCAGCAAGATAAGTGTTTAGCAGTATCCTTGAAAGCGACATAAACGCGTTGGCAGAAGGCAGTTAAAGCACAATTTGCTAAAACAATGTCGTGAAGGACGACAACGTCTACGGGAAAAAAGAACGTTGCATGTTCGCTAATGTCTTGAGACTTTTTGACGCTGTTGTCTATTGTCCACCACTGCATTTCGGACCAATATTTGACTAGCATCTTAACAAGCTTCTGGCTTTATCCCAAGCGATATTAGTGACTAAGGCAATATAAATGAAGGACCCGTTAAAGGAAATACCAAACGAAGTAACTGAAGTTCGCGTTTGAGCGCCACCAGCGTCTTCGTGGCCCCCGGAAGATGAGAATGACAACGAAGGTACTATTGTTGGAACGCTGAAGGAAGAGGATGGTCGATGAGCACCGATGAAGTGTTAGGGCAGAGCTTGCCTGCTATCGGGATTTGAAAACGTAGCGAAAAAAGAGGGTGCAAGCAAATCACAATACTCGCCGAGTAGTTTGCACAGACATATAACTAGCTGTTGCCACGAAAAGGCGATCGGTTTAAAGGTAAATGAGTCTTTGGGTACGCGGGGTTTGATCAATGTAACGATATCCATAAACGCTGCCTTAATATTTTACCATAGCGAACCTCTCTCTTTCCGCGGTATAAAGTTTCGTTTGAGGGGGACGACAAGGACGGCAGAGATATCTCCGTATTGATCCAACGTACCAACATTTCCCATGAAGAAGAATATCTTTTAACAAAGAAAGCCTGGACAAAAGAAGACGACACAGAAAGAAATGTAGTATATAGGGAACATTTTGTACACGGACCTGTATCATACGTAGACAGGAGCAATTTCGTATTTGTATTTGTGTATCTGTGCGTTCGTATGAAAAACGTGTGCGGGGGGTTTGCGGATTGGTTCAGCTTTGGGATGAAACGGTAACCGTGGCAGTGAATTATCGCCACCAACGCACGCTCTGGTCACCAATAGCGTCTAGCTAAGCAATACGTTTGTGCCACGCTTGAAAACGGGAAACTGTGGATGGTGGCGTAATTCGATTTGATAGACAAAGTGTGTCGACAAGTCTCACGAGGCTATACGTTGCATCGTCACTTCTATTTGTTCCTTACTTCGTACAACTTCCGTTAGCGATTGGCTTTAAGTGACCTCCTGTTGCTTTGCTGTTTACCTACGATTGCATTAGTTCCTCACAGTTGTAGAAAGCTCGCTGTAAAATTCCCTCCTTACAACCTCCAGACAATTTAGCAACCGACCGTCGATAGCCGCTAACAAAGGTGTGTCGCGACAGCCAATTTGCCTACAAGCGTCCCTTAGCCTTGCCACATATTTGCGTGAGGCGGGAACACATCGTAAACGCATACGTAAATAAATGTGTGTTTCCGGTAAGTGCGTCGCAGTCACAGAAAATAGGCGCAGACTTTTCCCTAAAGAAATTTCACCGCTTTTGACATCCTTATCGTTTCGATTTACACCCGAGTCTGGTTGTAGCAAAGAATATCATTCAAATCCGATACGCCTTCTACTGAACATCTAATTTAATATTGCGCTGAGGCGTGATCGTGCAAAAGCCAATAGAATCGTACAGACTACGAGCCGGGAACCCGACTTTGCCGCGTAACAACAAACAGGCCTTAATAATAATCTAGGTCTTTGTGGGTGGACGTAACAAAGAAAGGGTGCTGGAACAACAAAGTGACACCGTGGATTAAGTGAGCTGAATTTTAACAACCTGACATCGCCGAAGTGATGACTACGACAGGAGGAAAGTGACAGCGCCCCTAGGCGGGCGAATTTCGCTCGTGTATACTAAGGGGGCATCTCCTTGAGGTTGGTTTGAATCTTGAGATTTCGATTTATTCTACAATGGAACATCTTAGCGTACATAATGTGCAGTTGTGCATGTATTCCATATAGTTGATTAATGCATATTCTTGTAGTTAATGAAAGTGTATAGTTTGCTTTAAATCTAAGTTACTTCTGACTGAAAATAACTACGGTTTTGTCTTTTCCGCGCGCATTAGTCTCTCAATAAATAACGCCACTGCTGATGATGGATAACCTCGGCTTTGAACTGAGTTATGATTCACTGGTAATAATAAATTTTCATAGACTGCATACTTAGAGTTGCATGTTTTCCATGCGCTTTAGAAGCTTATATGCAAGAAGAATTTTTTTTCCTAGAAGCGGTCAGGATTACCTAACTATCTATTTCTAATTTCGTATAGAGATCCGATAGGTTAAGTTAGATCAGGGGGCTTGAGCATTATCTGTACGGTTTTGTGTTTTGGCCTCAAACACAAGATTTGATGGCCAGGGGTTGCAAGAGAGCTTTTGTGGGACTTCTAATCCTTATCGAAGACAATGAATGCTCGACTATCGTCTAGAGATTTGGAAACTATCAGACAACATAAAGTTCGAGTACACAAGTTAAATACTGCTAGTGAAAGCAACCGATGCCAGAAAAGAGGGAATAATCGCATTAGTTCGTTTGTTAAATACTTTAGTATCGTCTAGCCTTAATAGACTCACTACGATTCGCTCTTACTCAAGAAAATGTCAACTGAAGACGCCTCTGCCGCTGGTTTATATCCCTAAGAGATGATGGGAAGGGTGAGGCTTGTATCACTAGCGATTTCGTGTGAAGAAATTAGTTATCCAACGAAGGCAACGGGAAAATACTTTCCTATCTCGAAAGGACTGGGACAGTGGCTTGAAAAGACGATGTGCAATAATCTTCTTCTTGTCGTAGTTATACAAGATCCTTTTAAGTATCTACCTATGGGGAATTGTGTTCCATCATCGTGATCTGCAAAAAGGTACATATGCAGACAATATTTTTGTGCAGAAAATTCGTTTGATTAGTAAAATCATGAGAAAAATATTTCTCAAAGACAACCACATGTGACAGGTATGATCGGGAAAAAACCATCTTTTGAAACCATTGACATATGTCAATCAAGTTCTCTCTAAACCTAAAGTAGACCGCAGCCGATGCTGTATATCCTTGAGATGCAACGGCTCATGCAGCTCCACCAAAGGCTTGTGGAAATAGTCATTGCTATGATTTGGCGCTATTTGATAAGATGTAGCATGACTGAAACCAAGAAAATCCTATAAAGAAATGAAATTGTATAATTATTTGCGATTCTACCATAAAATAACCACACCCTATCAGGCATCGTGTTCGACCCATTTTTCCCTTACTAATCCTCATCGAGCGCTAGAACCAGAGCAGAAGTCAAGAATGACGTTCGTACGCTTGGATAATAATTCCACCTATAGCACAACGATTCAGTGATGTTATCACAGCTGACAGTAAGTTCCGATTCGTGGACACGACCGAAAATTACAGATCTTAGTAATACACTAGATAAAATTAAAAGACAGTAAAAAAAAACGGATGACATCGACAATGATCCCTATGTCTTGATACACTTTTTACGCTAGGTAGCCGTCATAGCGGAGAAGTAAAACGTTTATTCCTAATGGCACATAATTAGTTTAGCGGGACTCGTAAGTCGATATGCTAGTGTCATGTTTGTTGATAGATATTGCCTAAATAGAGGAAAAAATCTATTAAGTAAATTTCTCCAAGCTACGCTGTTGAATGCAGTCTTCTACAAGATGTTTATCTTACGCGATTTCTCTCTGTTCGATTTCTAAATTTGGTGAAAGTAAATTGGAATCTAAGGATCGTATTTAGTGCATTACGCTATCCATATGCTGCCACCTGCTGTTACACGTCCAATATCTAGCTTTAAAATTTCTTTTGATTATACTTCTTTTTACTGTTAAAATCAGTTGTCTTATAATTGACAGTGGGTGACATAATAATAAGTAATGTATAGCTAACTAACGATCCACTTGGCATCGAAGTTCCGCCTCGACACTCGTATAAGAACTTAGTACGTCGCTGAACAGCTCGTAGCGCACTCTCATCTAACTTCTTGTCAAAAGCAAACCTCAACCGGGGGGCTATACGGAAACCAAGTACTAAATCTCGGTCAGTTGTCCCCTTTCCGATTTCATTTAACTAATCTAGATCCGAAAGCCAGTGGACTAGATACATTCAGATGCATCGTCAAAGCGAGAGTGGTGAAGATAAGTTGAACGTCGTCTTAAGTTCAAATACGTGGCGTACTAGGCCAACTACAATACTAAGCCGGTACTGGCCTGCGTCAATCCAACTGTCAAACTGTCTTAATTTGAGATTAGTCTGAATTCTGCTTCCACGCGGAGCACAATGTCTAATTAAAAAGCTCTTGGCAGAATCGCTCGCTGCTACAAGACAGGATCTTGGATATGTGCAATCAGACGGTGTGGAACGAGGTGTTAATGTAGGAAGCGATGTGCAAAAAAAAGGCGGTCAGCTATGATCGTACGTAGACTATTTACAGCCTGTTCCATCCTAATTCTTACACCTAAAATGTATTTCGTGGGAACGTGCTGGAATACATACGTGGAGCGCGATATAAAAAAACAAGTATGGTATTTTTCGACGACGAGATCCATTAACTGCTACCGAGAATGATAAAAAGTGGCGGTAAATTACAATCGTCACAGTAAAAATATGTTTGACTTATTATAGCAGAATATTAACAAAGCCAGTTAAATGGGTAACTACTACTGTCAATATCACTTTAGAAAAAAAAATGTCATATATATATATATATCTATGACGACAACTCTTTCCGCTGACTCAATGGGTTGTATAGATGAGTCTTTAACAATTATTGAATGCACAGTTAAAGATAGCATACTTTCGTTTAAGCTTCGAGGCCAGCAACTTTCCGGATGACCTGTCAACGACATCGATGTTATTGGAATAGGTTGAAAGCATTTCGTAGACAAAACCAATTGGCACCGTTCGTTCATTAAGAAATACGTATAACTTTGGGAGCTTGGGTTTTCTCTTCCTAACCATCGGTGTTTTAAGCACCATATATTGATGTTCGGTTAGCACTTAAAAGTACGATAGCTCGACGATTTTCGGCGCACGTCTTTGGCCATAGACGCAATTCAAACTGTAAGATAGATAGATGTCTGATGAGAAAATATCCCTTTACGAAATTGCATAGTGTTGGCGATCATCCCCATAAAAGTTATGCAATGCATTTAGTATAAATATAATAAAAATAATTTTTAAGTAGCAAAATGTAAGCTGGCGTCAGGACTGTGAAAAGTAAGACAAGCTTGGAAACCATTGTTACTAATTGAGTGACAAAATCGAAGATCAAATTAGGAACACATGTTAGCCGAAATACGATCTTTCCCACGCATCTTATATCCCTCCTAGCTAAATATTTGTTGTTCGAGAAGGAGTTCTATTTTGCTTTTTGTCTTGCCCTAACACTGCTTTAACAGACCATTACCTATTTTGTCCTCGACTGGTCTACCTGTTAACGAAAGCATCTAGTTTTTAGGATAAAATGTAAGTATGGACGTCAATCTATCAAGAGCTCTCTTCTGGTGGAATGGTAATAAAAACTCTTCGAACTATTAGTGCGAGACCTTTTAGTAAAAAACTGCACTTCGTCGATGATACATTAAAAATACAGTGAAAAATAGTGCTTTCTGTGCTAACACGATACTTCACGGTTTGTGTTGGCCTGCACTTTTTGGTCATTGTTGACTAAAGATATTTTCTATGGGTCACTTTCGCTGCAATTACCTTTAGGCGAATCCCAACATTTCCAGGGAAAAAATTTAACCGATACTTCACTAACTATATAACAGTCCCTTCCTTGTCTCTAGTGTATCCCATCCCAATGTTGTTATCATCAATCATTAAATAATATTCATCTTTTACCGACTCCCTACACAAGGGCTAAAAGTGTATTTTCTCTATCTCAAGCCTTCTGCTAAGGAAACACGAATGGCAACCTCTTCGAATAAACTAATATATCCGTAAAGTACTTAGTGTTGACAATTCCTTCTAATTCATTATTTTTGAGGCTGCGTCAATTTCAGTAAGAAATTGAGCAAACTTTTCGCATGTGCCTTTCCCGGAGAGAATGTCAAGCATGCCTCGCTACAGAGACCACTTCCGTGTGCCTACCCAGGTCATTTAGCCGGAGTAACAACCGTGGCACGTTCTCAACAATCCGGTCTCACTTTTATTTCGACTTTTGTTCTGCCAGTGTGGCCTGCCTCGTGCAGGCTCCATGCAACTATTCCTTCAATCCCGCTCCCTGTGTCTGTCAAAGCAATAATTGTTTGGCGAGATTGTTTTCTCTATTTTCAAAACGCAGTGATAATTTGTATTGACAGCACCCCCATACGCACAAGGACAGTTATTCAACGGTAGTGCCGTCAACAACAACAACAACACATACGTTCGTCTCCCTATTTAGCGCCAGAAAACAAGAGAATAGATTTTTTGCCTAGCAGAAATAGAGGGCACTTATTTTACCCTATAATAGACTGTCCCGGAAGCTCATGCAGTTCACTAGAAAGAGACGGATGATTGAACCCCACAGTGTTGAGTTGTCCAGATGCCAGAGGTAGTCTGTTAGTTTAGTCGCTTGTTTGGTTCCGTCAGTCACGGTAAATAATAGGATATCACTGCATTCTCCTCGACCTTTCGATAGCATCTAGCGACCCGCGTCGATTTTTAATCGTCTTTGCTAATGTCTTACATTTGCCTCGAATCGTTCTACTTTGTTGTCCTTCCCGAATAACTCACAAATGCACTGGGCACGGACACGGCATACAGAACGGGACCAGATACCGTAGGCCTCCTGCTACGCGCAAGGACAAATAGTGGAAGCCAAATTTGGGCATTTCCAGATCTCAATCTAGATAAATTGAGTGAAGCTGGACCATCATTCGATTAATGAGCAGTGCCTGGTGCAACGGAAACAGCAGAATGCCTATTTAACTTTAAACGTATATTATTGCAATAATATTAAGAATAATAACAATCTGCAAGGAAAAGACCGCATCCAATGAGTATACTAGACAGGGGCTCCTTTGCCATTGTTACAACAGGTGCTACTAATGAAATGTATGAATTCAGACGTGTGAGCGCTAAGCACAATTGTTTACGTATAAGCATAACGATATGTGCACAACTGAGCGAAATAAGAATAAGCGCATCTAAGCACAAATAAGCAATAAGTTAAATGGACGCGTTACACGAACACTAAATATAATACTTTATATTACATTTGTCATATATAGAACATTAAATACATCTTACAAATATATCTAACACCACATGTATAGCATCTTGAGGTTGTTTTTTGCTTTCTTTTTCTTGTTCTTTTACAATGAATGATCTCACAAGACCTATCATAAGTTCAAGGCCGAATACCAAAACGACCTACAGCTCTTTGGCGTGGCTTACCGAAACCAATGATGATTATTATCTTCGTATTATGGTCTTACTCTTTTGAGTCTTTCTTGGATGGCTATTAAGGGTCGTCGTTGATATTCTTGACCCCTTCGACCTATAGAGGTAATATCATGAATAAAACACGTTACAGTTTCTTCTGGAGATCTCCATTGACATCTCCGAACTGTAAATCAGGAACATACAGTCTATAATACGCAGATGATTTAAATGTAATTGAAATTTTTGGTACGCCGGTCGTTACAAATGGTCTTCTATTTTAATACCATCGACATGCGGTCAGTTTATCATTACGGCAAATGCCGTTTCATTACACACTTACATACATACATACCCAAGTGTGAGAGAATTAAAGCCAGAGGAACACGACGCACGCACGCCAAGAGAAACATTGAACCAATAGCGAAACAGTCTTAGGCTGGAATCACCAAGCGTCTGGTATTGTAGAACAGAAGAGGCTCAACCAAAGCTCTATCCGAAGAAACTTGTACACCCGATCTGATTCATATATAAATATTCTTTTTCCAATAGGAAAAAAACGACGCTAAATAATGAATGAAGCTTTTATAAGCATAAAAAATGAAGCTTGTGTTTGTATGTCTCTGTACGAATTGTTTAGGAGAAACGTGCAAATCCCAAAGATGCAGGAGTTCCAGACATTCCACGGGCTTAGGAACTCTGCGCGTGCAACGTTTAAATTCTCTTAGTCTAACTGTTATAACTTCTGAATACGATTTGAGTCAGTTTCTAATCTCAGTCAGTCTTGTCGATAGACGTACATATACCTCAGATTTTCATCCTGGTTAAGTGCTGATTCTGATACAAATCATCTTCATGACGATCGAGAGCTGTGGGTGGCATCCTATAAAGTTAATAGTTTTTTTCTTTTCTCAATCATATTTACATACATATATTTTTATATGTATGTAAATATGATTGAACATATAGCTAGCTATTTGTCCTGGTACTGTGATACCTTAATGAGCATTTTCGAGCTATAGCACCCATTAACTTTATATCTTTTTCTATCTATCTGTACCCTTTGTTGAGTACAGATATTGTTGTTATACTAATTAACAACGAATTGAAGTAAGAAACCCTGTCCGCAGTGAGGTATCTCGTTGAGATCGACACAAACCACATGTGGTTTCAGCAGGTTCTTGCTGATCGGTATTAATGCAAAGCTTGCCGCAGACAGGAGATAGATGCGTTCAGATGGCTCTAATCCGGTAGCAATCACTTGAACCGAATTCTATACCTTTACCAGATTATACTTGATTTTTTCGTTAGGCTTCTCTTTAAGGATTCTGCGTTCTCTTTACTGAACTGCATAAACGGCCGTATTTTTATGGCCGGACCAATTGCTTGCCCACCAAAAACTCTCATACTTCCAATGTGACATTTTAGTTATACTGCTTACTTTAATAGAGTAAAATGTACAATGTACAACAATAGCAAATACATCTACACACACACACCTATCCATTTGCGTAAACTTTTGAGGATTTCTTTTTATACTCAGGGCTAGATGTATTCATAATAGACAGACACATTATATATATAGATACATGAATTGGATGCTTTATTTTTTACTGTACGAGATTTTGAAGATAAGTTTATTTCATGTACTTCAAGTACACGGAGATGACGCAATGAGACGACACAACGAAGAGTAGGCGAAATTAATAGTGACATCATCAATCATATAATCGTGCGCTAACGTGGTTTCCTTTTTCCTGTAATCTCGGCTTCGTCATTGCAAAAGTAACCACCATATTGACTTTGAGACGGTTTAGTCTTGTCATATATAACCGCTTTAATATTTTGACACAATTTTACTATTTATATTTATCTGAGTTCTAGTTTTACTAAATTCGTCTATGTACAGCAGATTATTTCGATTATCATACTGCGTTGTATAAAAATATACTGTGCAGGTGATTCAGGTAGGCATTACTTTGACTTTAGGCCCATGTCAACTCTATCGGATACAGACATCAGAAACGGCTTTCCATAGCCTAGATCGAAAGGAATATAGAAGACTGCTAGATTCTCCATCAGACAGTCGGTTTCCCAGCAACCTCCTAAAAACTCCTTGGGTTTCCCGTTAGGGGCAGGCTACCGGAAAGACCTTGAGCCAATGCACTTACTCGGATTGCATTCGGCCTGTTCACTGCTGTTCCGCGGACTTAGCACACTATTCTGTCCCATGCTTCAACCTGGTTATTACCGTTTCTATTGAAATTACGTATAGCCGTAGAGTGTTACGCATAACCAGCGTACGGCCGTCGTATAGTAGACGTACTAGCACCAACGAGGAACACCGATGAGGAATAATTAGTCATCCATCGTTCTTCGGTCTTCCTATTACTTTTACTAGATATTCATGTAATAAAATTGATGTTGTCGCCACTGTGTTTTCGGCTTTAAAATTATTATTACTAATGAGGTGGAGTAAAGCGATTGCTATACAACATGATAATGCTAGAAAACAAGTCTGCTCGAACTTCCGAGGATATCTTTGGGTTAGTGTAGGGCGGGACTCAATCCTCCTTAAAGCGGACCAGCGGTTTTGAGGTTTCGACGTAACTGAGTACACCTTTTACAAGTCCACGACAACCGGCTCACACAACGAAAGTTCCTGTCATCCTGACGTACATCCTCCCACCGCGATAGCAGCTTACTGATCTCAGTTGTTTCCTCTTCCCGATAGCATCCGTATTAACCTTTTCCCACTAACGGATATGCAGATTCGTCCTCGATAAAATAGAAGCGAACAAATTTCCACAACCTTCTCTCACGAGCTGGTACATGTCATCGTAGCTCATACCTTTTTGTATAGGTTGGTGTATGTTCATATGGTCTCGATAATAATCTCGAAACACCAAAGCCTCGGCTCATGCTGCGGGTCATGATACTTTCAGACTTCCTCGTTAAGGTTAAACTTATTAACCTACCATCTCCTACGCAGCATTCGAAATATCGCCACTTACCGAGAACTGGTTAGTTGATGTGATACCATAGAGGCACTGAGAGAGGGTAGTATGCTTAATGGCGTAAATATAAGTTGGCGAATCCGCAGAACGGCTTTCGAGTTTCACAGTGCCAATAGGACATAAGGCCTGCTACCCTGATTTGCCTTTCACTGATAACCCTAACTACTACCTGCGGGCGTACGCGTTGATATGGCTTTTTTCGGGACGGCAACCGGTATTTCCTGCTCGGTAAGAGCGCATTTCTAACGAAAAGTACCCGGCTTTTTTTGGCGTATAGTTTCAAACTACTAGTTCAGCATGAGGAGAAAAACGCCAGAATCCAATACGCTCATACGCTCAATACGCTCATACGTGACATCGACTGGAAGCACTTCCATATATCGGTTATGCCAAGTTTTCCTCTTCTACCTATAGGAACAATATCTTGTATGTTAAAAAATCTGAAAGATTTCCTCTACACTCTAATGAAAACAAGAAAAAAAAAAAGAGGACTTTGTTGGGTAGCTTTCTTATTAACAACTGTAAAGTACCCTAATGCAAAAGTTTCTTACGTATTACACAACAGGAAGAAAATTGTACGTTCATTTTTCTTCTCTTTTATTTTGTTTGTTATAGAATCGAGGATGTTTCTTTCTAGGAAATGGTTGAGAATTTCTAAAGAAATATGAACATCCTTACGTTGCTCGCTAGCTTTGCCTTTAGAGCATTCTACTATTTATACTGAATTTTTGAAGTTAGAGTCGGTCTCATTTTGAGGTGACTGCAATGCAGTCGGTTTACTGGATGCGACTGGTAGTGAAACTACAATGAAAACACAATAAGAATAACAACAACGGGGTGATGGGGATGCAACACGGAGCCTCGTCTTGGAATTCGGGTTTAGGCCGAGCTGATAAATAAGCGTTTGGGTCGTTTTTGGGAAAAGTATCAGGTAACATTAGATCCCGTCTGATCTGTATATACAGTAGAGCGAAGAAGTGAATGAGCTGAAACGCTCATAGAGGAAGTTATACGGACGCTTTACCTGGTTGGCGTTTTTCGTTAATACACAGAGTGTAAACAGTTGCTCAGTCAATAGCTGTTTCATGAAGTATTACCATTGCGTTTGAGATCCAGCAAGTTCGGAGGCAATACCTATGGGTTGCGTTTCGCCACGAGACAGACAGAGTCTGTTTGAACTTGATTGACCTGTCATACTTTTCAGGTCCCTGTTTCTCTTTGTCGATTTCCAGAGGGAGAAAGAGAAATCTAATCGATCGTCTACGAAGGCCAAGCATGAACGAAAATAGTTGTCAATGGTTCACAGTCGGCTCATGTGCATGGCATGGGCTCCGTTGATGTAGCTAGAACAGTCATCTACCACACGCGCACGTCTGCAGCAGATACAACATGGCCCGCCGCCATACATCAACCTCAAATTTGAGCTATTAACAGTAGTAGGCGGCTGAGCATGTGAAACGCGTAATCGATAAATGAACGGTACTATCTATGTCTGCGAGGCGTGTTATATGTTTCCGTCCGTATGTTCATTTTCATACTCTATACTATAGTGGATAGTGAGTGTTGTTGACGACAACAGCCGAGCTGAACGCTACGGTTTCTCTCACCGTGGTTATCATTATACCTAATTACTATTGGGCATATTAAAAGACCCATGAGCCGTTGTGTTAGTATAATAGCAAACATATTATGCCTTTATACCACACGGTAGCAGTAGCAATATTATAATCTAATGATTTAGTAATTTAAATATTCCTAAATTATGATGAATGCTTTGTTTTTTCAGCCAGCATAAAACGAAGATGCTATTTTTACGGTCATAGATTCATTTTGCTTTCCTTCTTACAGTGTTATCAAATGCTCGAGGTAGCGGTATAGCCGATTCTTCTTCGAAGGACAAACGTGTTTTGACTTCGATCTCCTTGAGTATAACAAAAAGTGCAAAGCCACTGGTATTGTGATACGCCTCACTGTAAGAGGGAACCTTCTTTTTGGCGAAGAAGGCACCGGGACGTCCATTGTGTCACAATAGGTTTATGTATCCAGATTCATTTATCTAACACTGTATTCGTGCATTGCATCTCTGCATCGATTGTGGTCAAACTAGGCCACTAGAGCTTAGTCGATAACTAGAAACTCTTCCATTTCATTTCCTTACAACGTCTACGATGGGTAGCTCTGAAAATCAACGTTCGTATGTTCCTGCTTATCGCTTTCTTACGTTTGGTCTATTTACATTCATTTCGAGACAATGCTGGCTAAAAAAAAATACATACTAAGGTAAAACAGTAAGTGGACCGCCTTGTCTCTAACGTTAAAAAAAAAGTCTGCTTCCACCGCAATATTACGATGTGTCCTTTGCCTAAGTAAAAACAATTCCCTGAATCCTGACGATGGTAGCAAAAGGCAATGTCAAAATTTGGTATTCCTCTCAGGTTCGCGAATTGTCCTCTTCTCTTGGCTTAAAGTGAAGAAAAGCGTATCTTATTGACTTATAAAAATATCCAATATATGTCAAGCGCGACAGCGGCTCTTCGCAACTTACAAGGTGGACATAAAACGTTAATCGGTTTATCACAATAGACTAGATACATTGCTTAAGGAAAAGAACACACGCATGTTTCGAAAGGCTGACTAACGTAGGCTTACCTCTCAGGCCGACCTTCAAACAGCTTTAGGTTTTAGCGTTCTTCACTAAAAAACTTGTCGAAATATAATAACCATGTCTGTAGATGATTTTTATCGAGCGTGCGAATTCTGGCAATCTCTGGGCTATTCGTTCATACTGAAACGCACGAGTTTCTGAGCGGCAGTGATGATCCCATTGAGGGAAAACTTGAATCGTCCACCTTTTCCGGTACAGGATTTAAATCAACCTATCGTCAGCTATAGCGTGAGTGCAAAAATAGACATTTCGCATTGCCTCGATCGGCCATTGGTGCTACCAGAAAAATGTGTAACTATATTCATGTATGAATTCGTCTATAATTTATGTCGAATCATTGGTAGAGCTGAACTCTGTAAGAGCCGTATGGAAGGTGAAATACTCGAACATAGGAGCTGGCTCTACTAGAATTGATTAGATTATGGCAAAGTTCATAACTAGCTATGCATTGGCCACCATGCATCGTCAGAAACATAAAAGTAGAAAACACATATCTAGCACGATAAATACTGAGCAATTGTTAACTAAATAGAAGAGGAGAAACTTCCCTCAAGTTTCTCTTTTTATCTATTACTATGTCCTTGTTAGTATATAATACTGAGGTACTCGAAGGCCTTAACGTTGCAACCGCTTGCACCGTCTCGTCGACTGCAGCCTCAGGGCTGTGACCTACACGAGCCCTCGCTTATTACAACAATTTCTAGATAAGTTGAGCAGTACAAGGCTGCCATCGCTTAAGCAGAGAGAAAGCTAAATTTCCCACGGTGGCTGCTGGTTCCCTAATTGACTAACTAGTTAATGCTACTTCGTCCTGATAGGCGACTGTCTGATCGTCTCTTCAGGGCAGCGACTCTTTGTCACTCGGAGTAAGTCTCTCGCTACGGAATCTTAACTCGCTATTGGGGGTTTCTTCTCTACAATCGTGGCTTTTCGCGATGTTGACTCTACTCTATCCTATCTCCTTAGATCCGCACTGCTCAATGAACTAGCTTGAGATGTTCAGTCGTCAAACTATGATTTATTACGACTATACACCTCATCATAGTTACGTCGATGCCTCAATGGTAAATGCCAGAGCACGCTACGTAAAACATGAAACTTGAATTGAAGAGGGGGTGTTCTCAGTCGAAACAAGAATCATCTCTGTCACAACGACACCTGGGGTGACGCATCACTCATCTTCGGTCGTACGGCCACCTCTCGCGCTGCTCGTCTCCCATCGATAGACAACAGTATCAATAACAAAATTTACCACTGATACCTCTCCTGCTATTACTATTCACTGTCAATGCCGGTTCATCTAAGCACAGAAATCATTATAAGCATCGTTATTAGTTATCGGCCGTACGGCATAATAAACGTAAAATATATAAATTTTTGTCATTTGATCATGTCACTTGGTGACGAAATTATCGATCTGACCAGTTTCAAACACCGTGGACGCATATCTAAAGCCCAGAAATAATTTGCTTGCTGATCCTGGAAATATAGACCCAGCATTGACACGGTCAACTGTATCAGCATCCAGTTGTTTAAAGAGTATTGTATGATATTTCAGATGATGCGAATGATGAGCAAAATCGATGGCCAGCATTTCTTATATATAGATATTTCTTATAATGGAAACTACTGTTTCTATGGTCGTCACAAACAATATAAACTTATTATCTTATCAAAAGACCACTTTCTGTTTTGTTAGAGTAAAATAGCTTAAATCCTAATTGTACGATAAAAATATCTGTAGAGGAACGATAACACGTTTTGCAAATACGAGCGATTATCAGGATAAACTAAACTATCTGTAAGCACCAAATGGTCTACCTTTACAGCTACAGGTACGCGCGGCTCACAATTTGACATATAAAAACAAGTGACAAATGCCGAAAAACATAAGGGCAAATTTATTTTGTTCCGCTACGAAAGTCTGCCTTAAACGAAATGTATATCGATGGATGCGTTCTGTAGGAACGTAGCTCTATAGTCCTGCTATATATTCTCGTTAAACAGTTCTATTGCGAAACATCCTTTTTTATCCTGCTCCTTACTAACACTTTTTCAGTTTGGTCAGTATTGTTCAATAGTTCCCGATCGGAACGTTTGCTGTGCCCAATAACTCCGCAATACATGGGACAAATAATTATTTAGTAAATACTGTGCACGCTATCATTTCCATCGTTATCGCTCAAAATCTCGACCGTTCTCAAAAAAAAAATTTATCAGTTCATTTCAAAAGCTATCCCGTAAGGAACTAAGGGTAACACTTCAAAATGATGTCTGACGCTAAAACTATTGTCAAAAAATATATATGTCATATTGCCGCTAAGCATTGCCTGAGGCAAGTCTCAGAGCAAAGCCAATTGTACCTACGCCCAATTTTGAATCGTATTACTTCTTGAAACCGTTGGCGTCTTCGAGAAGTATGCGTCCACGTCCGTGTCCCTTACCATGCCGGTGACAACTGTCGATATGAGAGCTCGTAGCGGCATAATTAGGGTGAAGCCGCACACGACACTCATATCAGCACCATCATCTCTGTCGGTCAGACTACACGTGCACGTTTTTTTCTAAAAAAGTAATTATCAATCTTTATATATAGAATATATAATAAATATGTAAAATTCCACCAATTCACTCTTTCTACCCAACTCGATTCAAACTGATGGCCAATTGAAGACCGGCTACCTAGGTAAATCGACCCATCAAGATGAGGCCATAAATATCCGAATATTTCAATTGAAAGGTCTTAACAGGGAGTAGTAGTAGTAGTAGAATCCACGTGAACTTTGGATAGGTAGCGTCTAACGTAACGATCTGTGACAATGGCTTGTCAATGCAAGGTCGCTGGTTTGAAATAAAGTGAGGGACACTGGGAAGGTAATCACTGAAACGGCTTCGCCGTAGAAAGCAATGCATTCAAACAAGAGCAAGAATCACGGGATAAATACTAAATACTATAATAAATCTGTGATCTGTGCGAAGCTTAAAGCTTTCGGCGTTCCTTTATCGTAGCAAGCCAAATATTCTATCATGTAAAATAATTGGTTAAATCTGGTCTACACATGCGAAAAGGTACGTCGCGTATGTAAGTCGACACAATTTTTGCATGCAATTTGGAAGATATTCTTGCAATGCAAGTGAGTTTTTTTTTACTTTGAAAGCCATCATTTCTTTGGACATTTGCTAGTCGGCGAAGGAACGCTTGGGCTTAAATGCCATGTCTGACCCGCTTTTTTGCCCGCTATGGAGAGAACCTTTCCCCTGATCTCCAGATCTTTGAGTAGCGGTAGTGTATAAGCACGCCAATCTCCTTTTTCCTGCCACAGTCATTTCCTGTTCCTACGGTTGCTACGACTATTTATTACTACAACTACTAATGCCACAGTTATTTAGATGTACCTGCAGCTAGACCAATTTGTTATCCCCTTTCCTCGTTGATTTACGATGTCCCAGCCTCTCCTATATCAAGATTGAACAGAAACAGTTCTCCTTTAAACGCTTGTATGTATCAGGCTTTCCTTCTAAGTTAGTCAAAAATAGCTTCTACATATTCATTTGACATCCTGCTTTTTTATTAGCCGCTGGATCTGCGTTCTACCTTGGGAAATGTCAGCTACGCAGTAGCTCCTGTCTCATTCGCTAGTGTTGCAAGGTAAGCGCAGTGGTGTTTGAGCATAAGCAAGTTCTGACTATGGTATAAAAGACTCTGGGTAATGTACACTTCAATTTTAGTGGCGCGTCTAATGGCATCTTCACAACGTGTTTCCTGTGCTTCCTCTACTGTGTATATGACGGGATAGTGCTACTTGATGTAGCGCAGCAATGGCGGAATACGTTGTTCGCCTCGAGCACCACGGGCCTAAAGTGGGCAACAGAGAACAGGGCCTTGTAGAGAGTGGACCACGTGTTCTGACTGGTGGTGGCCCTGGCAACAGGAAAGATTTGGAAGGATAGATCTGGCGTTCCTTAAGCTGTAGTATTCAAACGGCAACTATAGAAGCAGCAGTTGCAATGCTAAATGAGACGGTGCCTAGGACGGCTAGAAGGTGAAACAACACCGCAGCTCAGGTGCTTACTGGTTAGGTGGTAGAAGAGCGGACGTTGGTCAAAGTTACTGCTCGAGCAAGAACACTGGACACATTGGCTGCGCATCGCACTAGAGCTGCTTGGCTTGTTGGGTTCAGCCAGTGGATACCAGCGGATCGGACCGACCAGGACTGTGTAAGTTTTTTCATAGGCCATAGGGCGAAGTGATTGAAAGGGCCACAGCTCACGATAGAATTGACAGTTGATGTGTGCTGTTAGAGCAGAACTATTGCAGACGGCCCTTGTCATTGTGGAACGATGACAGACAACCTCTAAACAAAAAAAAAAAACATTTAAAAAGACTTTTAACAAAAACTAAATCTATTTATGGGTCTTCCGTTACTTCCATTTCTTACGTGAGTCGACTGAACAGGTTATATTTTATTAAAAGCCGTTTCTGAAAAACTGAAAAAAAGAGCTAGTAGTACACAAGTAGCCTAAATTAATTTTAGGGGAAAAATATACTTTTCAACAACAATACAGTGAGATTAAAAAAATTTAATATGAATGTATAGAAAAGTAATCAAATATAATTCTCTCATGTTTCTACAGCCGAAGTTACGTAATAGCGCAGAGAAATACCTTTATAATCAAGGTGATTCGAGAAGAACGCTCTTTCGTACCTCATTGCTTTCTTGCAAAGAGCTCCTTCCCAACTGCCGAGAACAGCAGACGTTGTAAATGACGAATGAATCGATTCGGTTGTACCTAATAAAGATTAATGTTTTTTCGTTCCTTTAGACTTACATAACGTAGCGTTTTCAATCTGGTATAATGAGACACCATGCGTGTAGGTAGTATCTGATCGAATTTTTCATCTTATGCTCTCCCCTCCATGTATCTATTTCCTGTCGGTTGTGGGGATTCCAACCCCATCAGTAGAGGAAACGATCATCGGCCGTTGGAACAAAACGAGCAGTAAGAGGGAAGCCGTGTTCTTTTCGCTTTTGTATATAGAGAATATAGGACTCTATAGGACTTGTTCTCCGGCGTTTCCTTTAAGGTCTGCTCCTCACTGGTCACAGCAAATTGGATTATACCACACAGAGAAGGGGCAGCCGGGGCAAAGACTATATTTAAGAAGAAGGGGCACTTGAGAGAAGAATGGAGATGTGGTCTGTTCATGACTATGAGCTGGGATACGTTCGCCTATGACGACACTACAAACCATCAATAACAGCAGTAGCTGCAGAAGCCATCTGATGTAGTGCGCGACAGCAGTGAAACTGGGCGCAAAACTTGAAACATTTATTTCACAAATGCTAGAACATATAGGTAATATTTCTGTAGATACAATACCTATATTATTTCAAATTCTTCAAACAATTCTACTAGCGTTGAGCACTGCTTCGGGTGACTGGCTCCCAGCACGGAACCAACTGGGTCTGCTTGCGGGTATGTGGGCACTCGCCTAATTTCGAGCCTAGACTACCTCACGTGTTTCTAAATTTAGTAAGCATTGTCGCTATCAGTGCATCATCACACTGGGGCGGGTACTAATATAGCACATACCCATGACTTTTTTGTCTCGCCCTTTTCCTCGAGTTCGTTTGGTTCTTGCTTCGTCCACTGATATTTTTGCAGCCCCATTTAAGGCGTCGTCCCGCCGCTTGGTTTCCCCTCCCCAACCCCTGTTACAATTACTCTACAATTGTTCTCGGCCGGGTAGATATCAATCTCGAACGCTTGCCCGTCAGAAAGCCACTAGGAACCACGATCATTTTCTTCTTTTTATTCTAAAATCGCTAGCTAAATCTCGTAAGCTCTGTGCAGCAGTTTCCGGTGCCAGACATTACGGACCACAAATTCTGATCGATATCGTTAGTACGTATTGATACACGTTTACTGCAACTGCGTAATCATTGTGCGTTGCAGCCTTGCAGGCAACAGTTCTCTGAAGCACCGTAGCAATAAAAACGGGGCGGTACGTTATTGAAAGCGGATATGAGGCCGAGGAATAAAAAGGGAAAGAGTGAAGACTGGACGGTATTTAGCAAAGTTGCAGGTTACCTGCAACATTAAATGGCGAGAAAGTACCACAGCAATATCAAGGTGGCAGCAGGTGTCACCGATAGAAGCTAAAGCCCAGACTAATTATCCTTGTTCTGCAGCTCTGTCCATAGGAACGCTGAACGCAAAGAGCTTGCTAGTTTAGTTTTGGTGGATGAGGAAGTTGGCATTCGTGAACGTCTTCTTAATTCCTCTAATTTCTCTACTCAAGCTTTCCTGACCGAACAAAGCTGGCGCCGCGAAAACCAGTAGCATCGACGCGCCGCTAGGCCAGCTGGGTTTCGAGGCTCGAGAATGTAGTAAAGCTAGAGAAAATGGGGATATATACGTAGGAATTAACTCAACCTGTGTATCGGCGATGCATTGAAAAGGGCTCCAAAAGCAGATGCATGTAAAGTCTTCCAAACAGATGAAGTCTAGAGGCTGCTCATAGACAATTCGCGTTGGTCGAAAATATGTTGCCAGCAACCGTCCAGTAGCCGAGGGATAGCATGCTTCTCTGATATGAAGATGCCGCAGTTGTTTGCCTGTTGCATTTGCAGGGTGTTATAGGCTGTTCCCAGATAGAAGATTTCTGTATGAGAATTATTCTTATGTATGCGAAACCGTACCTGCCCATGTCGTAGCTCGCTAATAATCATCACCCTCCAGACCTGGAGCAGCTGTCAGAGTTCCTTGAGATTGTTGTAGCTTTGGCAGGTAACAAAGCAACTACTGTTAACTACCACAATTGCAGCTGTCATTAATACTGCCATCGTTGGTTGTCGGTCGTCTTGTCTGATCCTCTGACTTGCTGTGAGAATAGAGTTACGAGAGGAAAAACGGGGCTAGTCTGTCAGCGATCGTTAGAGTCAGTCGAGTGGCTAGTTTTGGGGAGGTAGACGTCCTCGCTAACGTCAGACCCACTGAATGTACACTGCATGTGCTTTCCTTCAACTCTGTACTTATCGCACAGGCAAACAGAAGTTACTTTATTATTTCTGTGATTGTATTATTGGAAGCGAAAAGTTACGCAGCGGCAGAAGGATCAACGGCGAGCAAACAGGACTCCACCGAATCTCGAGCTTGGACGCACCTTAGAATTAATTATGTTGTTGCTATTATCGGTAAAGGTGACAGAATATCTGATGGGCATGATATGCGATCAGACGATAATATATATACATCGAGTAGCTCGTAGACCGAGTGTGCGCTGAAGTGGAAGATAGAAAGTATGATTTTTCAACATAAACGTTAGATGTGAGCGTTATGGTTATATCCATGCATCAACTGGTATAATGGTGCGTAAATGAGATTACGTCTGTATCTAAAATAGAGTGAATAGTACTCTGCAACGTGAACACCAGCATTAACTTTGACTGGTAGCAAGATTCTTGTGCTGTATACTTTGTGCAAGCCTTTAGGGACCCTGGACCACCGAGTCGTTACTTGCATATGTTATCTTACCCATTTAATCCGAGATTCTAACCCGTACATAATGGGCGTCAATAAGTGTGCCAAATAAAAATAAAGAAAGTACGTTCGTGAAAACACCCTTACTCTGAAAACAACTGAGTTACTGCTATCCTTGTTGTAAGTTTTGTCGGCAATATGAAACAAGCATCTTGCTAATGAAGCTAGGCTTGATAACTTTACTAGAACAGATGGTTATACACATAAACGTCTGTATATCGTAAAGCGGAAATGATGCTCTTCTCCAGCATCCGATTTCCTTTTATGATTTAGCTGCGTAGCAACGGAGCGATGTTGATTCTGTTGGATTCAGTAGGCGTTCTTGGTATATTTGAAAAAAAAAACACAATAACAGACCTTTCTAACTGAAGTTGCACTGATCTTTGTCCAGATCGGAAGTGCCTCGTTTAGCCGTTTATGCGGCAATTCAAGTGAATAAACAACACGTATTTATAGGTATTATGAAGAATTTAGCGATTTAACACATTTGCTAGACCGAACGTATCCCGACTGTAGTATTTGCTTATCGCGAGAATCTTCGCACGAATACAGATATATGGATGATACCAGATAATATAGTACTACAATTTTACTATGTAGCTTAATAGCAGTTTGCGAAGACCTGTGTAAGTGTCTTTCCAACTGAGTCCCCTTCGGCGATAGTCTATTAATGGGCTTTACGCTGTTGTGATAACCTAAGAATTGTTTTCTCTTTTATGTCACATCAAATTCGCTGCTAACAGAGGCAGATTATTCGCACATATACGGTATTTCGGTAGCGTAAACAACTGCGGATATCGACAGTACTATTGTTGTACAAACAACAATATCTACCTCCGACGAGGTAGCTACGTTTACGGCCAACCCCCCCCCCCCATGGAATCACGTTAATATGAATATTTTAGTTCCTATCACCTCGAACACTCTTTTCATTCTCTCTCTAGCTTCATTCTATCTTTCACGTCACCCTAGTTCTTTTGTCCGTCTGGATAGCTCAATTAGGTGGGGAAAATTTGTCAGCTAGTATATTCGGGATGGAGTGTTTGGGTATGCGCCATTTTTCTGACCGTACACGTCGTAAAATATATCGCTTTTATGATTCAGTTAGACATAGGATATGCCTGTTAAACAATGAAGAAGATAAAGGCATTCCCGCTTGACACATCTTAACACGTATAATTGGACCGTTGTTGGAGGGACCATATGTAGATACGACAGCTAGTTGAATGTTACCGTACTTCCTCTCATATCGTAATCCTGACGTTTGCTGCTGTTGTCGTTCCGTGCGTGTTTGTTTTGGACTCTGCTTCGTTTGGTTCTGTTTGGCGTTAAGCGTCATGTCATGGCTGACAGAGACGCTATTGACCAACTGGAGCAAAAATCGTGCCGTGGGCGAATCGCTAGCAGTTGGCGAAACGCTTTCCCCCGGAAGACAAAGCTCTCAAAACGAACCATACCCCGGCTATCAGAGAGTCGGTCCGGGATCCCCCGACGATTACGAGGTTCGTATGCGAGATTCTGTTCGTTTTAGGTACTTCATGTCTATATATA
>NW_019213170.1:114476-116075 GCF_002532875.2 Varroa jacobsoni | reverse complement strand
TATGACGTGTACGAACAAGGTTTTATTTAACTATAGCGCCACCCGAGCCCACTGTTATATGACCAGCACATTCCAAGCAACTAAATATGGCCGATTAGTAATTTTTCTTACTCAATTTTCGGTTGATGTTTTGTTACTATAATTACGTATGCAGAAGAGACTTGTAACCGCGAAAAACAATCCATTCTCTCTATTGAAAAGAGCCGTAATACTTCAACGTCTAAGTAGTTTCTTTTTCATTAGTATTATACTTATACTAGCTAGAATACAATCCAAGTGAAGCATTAACTATAGAATCTAAATGCTGAACGATTCTGGCGCAGGTAATGGAGTTGTTTGGGGATCCACTCCCAGGGAATACGGCGCTGTTGTTGGGTCTTGCAATTGTGCTTGGCCTGATTATCGTGGCCACAGTGATAGGAAACATCTTCGTTATTGCGGCTATCATAATAGACCGAAATCTGCGGACGGTAAGTTTGTTTTAGCATTGTTTACTATTTTCAAATTGAGTTAAGTAAGTACTCCCCCTTTCCTGCAATTATCAGCGAGCATATCTGGCAAACTTTGAAGTTGGATACGTTTTGAATTAAGTGGGTTAGAATAATGATTTGATAAGTATTAGAAACACTCTCCTTTATTTTTTAAATACTTGTTCCAGCGCTCTGGCAGCTTCTGGACAGCCATATACTTGCTATTCACGTTCCCGTACGTAATACTTCTATCTGTAGTTTCTCAAAGCAAATAAATAGTAAGATATGCTGCTCTCTTAAGGAATGGGTACGATACGAATATGGTAGTCCCATGGATTTCGATCGAATTGAAACCAACGTTACATACTCCTTTGCTCAACCTGAAAAGTAACTGAGGCACGGCGAGGGCGTCTGTTGGCGGATGGAGATGGTTGTCGTCAAGTGACCAAACTACGTGCTTTCCATTGCCGTGCGTACGATCTATGTGTTTCTTGAGAAACTTGAGAGAGCGAGCTGCATTTATGGTCTCATCTTGGGCGATCTTTCGGTATACTATATATCCTGTTTGCAGCAGGTACTACGATCGTCTCATGCCCGAACCTACTCGATGCTGTTATCCTAGATTTTTTCCATACGCATTTCCTACTTGTTTGCAGTCAACTCACAGGAGACCTATTTTTTTTTAACTGAGTCTCCGCATTTACAGTATGTGGGTTATACTTTGCCAATGCTTTTTTGGCTTTTGGCACGAAACTATGCATTCGTGAAGCCCCTTGACTTTAATACGTGCTCATTGCAGGTTTTCAACACTACAATCTCCGTTATTGGAATTATTGCACCATTAAAATAATAAACGTTTGTTTAAGTTTTTTTTATCTAATGTCCTAATTAGGTTCCGATGAATCTTCGCACTGTTGTAGCTTTCGGGGACAAAAGCGTGATTTTTGAGCGTTGATTTTCCAGACTAGAAGATATTTTTCCCCAATTCCAGGAGCCCAATTTTGCTGGAGTAAGCTCAGCGGGTTTTTTTGACAAGTTTCTCGAAGACCGAGGCATTAAGATACCAAGTTTCGTAGTTCAAAAATGATTCAATTTCAAGGTTCGCCGATTCGCTTGTAATGGCTCATAT
>NW_019213170.1:91578-114376 GCF_002532875.2 Varroa jacobsoni | reverse complement strand
TATATATATGTTTCGTGCCGAAGTGCCTGCGATAACTTAAACCTGTTATGACTCTGGGGTTGTGCGCTTGATTGATTTTGTTTCTGGCGCGTGGCTAAGTTGAAATCCTATTGCATTCCACATGCGAATTTATTCTCTATGCTACAAAATGGTTGAATTATTCTAACGACAAATCGTTCAATGGGGCATTCTTCTGAGGATTCCTACATGAACGGTACAACATTCCGTTCACTGCTAACGGAACAACGTCCTCTTGGTACGAAGTATGCTCACTTCGTTCAATTCACGCTTGGAATTGTTTATGATGCTCATGAGTGCGTCTGCGTGACACTTGTTTAGAATTACAACTATTGAAGTGAGATGACGCCTGGCAGAGCAGATGCTGCGATCGATAAAGGCGAAGGTCTTTGGAAAAGTACTTTATTGTTGGTTATGAGCATTGGACCCAATAGAAAATCGTGCTATTTATCTCCACGAAGCTTGAAAGGGAGGGAAGAATAACTGAAGTCTTTTCAACTGAATATGTACATTCACGCACCCTTTACGGGTTGTTTACAGGTTCCTGTAGGAGCCGTGAGTGAAATAGTATATCTACATATGTACTTTTCTTTACGAGCGAGTCTCCTTTGGTGAGATGTTTCTACAGCTCTATCACTAGAATGTTAGCCAACAACGAAATACTCGTTACCTTTTTCATATTAAAATTTTGTGAGGAGTTGAACGTGTTGACCTAGTCTAAACTAAAAGATTACTCGGAAAAGACAAAGAGCATATGGTCCGTCTCTTTGATAATCAGGCAACTACAAGAACCGATCATTTCTGTTAGAAACAAAATAGAAGAGAACTTTCTCCGCGATCGAAACCGTTTGGGCCGTCCTGGTTGCTGGTCTTGGGACCCTTATTTTCGTTTCCAATAATTGCTTGTATGGTAGATAGACGCACAGCAGTGAATTCATCTGAGAATATTCGGTTATCTGCTAGATCCAGAACCTATGAAGGGTAAGAGCAAAGGGTGGGAATACAGACAGCACGCCTATGACACCATTTGTCACCTCAGAAACCGTTTCCTCCCCAAGGACTCTTTAGCTTCTGCATCGCTCGTCGGTCTGTAGAGCGAGTAGGGTAACATAGCGCTTGTTACCGCGGTCCCACGAAGGTTGAATAATTGCATAGCGGAAGAAATAGGCCAGGCCGGCAGTAATGTAACATAAAATGTGATAACAGAAAAACAGAAACAGATAGCGATAGTTGATTAGTATTGTACAAATGTGATGAAGGAAAATAATTGTACGCCCGTTCGCCCGTGAGGTGGCTAAGGCTATGGAATCGTAGAAATTATCCATACACACACATATACATAAATAAAAAGTACACGGGATAACATATTTTAGCTACAGATAGAAATTATTGCGCAGAGACGGCTTCTACATAGACCGTATACTCGTTTTGTCAAAACGAGAAACGAACGAAGAAATATATGAACGCTCACACTCTACAAACTACCCGTCGCTTAGGGTTGTGTTTCGCAGAACCAATAACGATCGAACATTATATATATATATATATCACAACTGTCTATATGTACTCTACAATGCTACAAAAGCGATGCGGTAGTCCGTGACCATTTTTGTTCGAAGCGGCATGGAATATATGAATGATAAATGTTTGAAATTTATTAAGGGAATACATTAACCCGCGCGGAACAAAGCTTTAATAACAGATTTTCTTGCAACTCGAACTGCTTTTAAGGCTTAATTATGTGTACCTGAAAAGCAATCAGCCAGATCAATGAATAACTAATGAAACCTTTCTGAAATTTGGATTCTTCATATATAAATATGTTTTTGAAAACATTTGGGACCTTCGTAGTATATATATATATATATATATATATATATATATATAGAGAGAGAGAGAGAGAGGGGGGGGGAGAGAGAGAGAGTCGATTAATGCCGTCGAGTACTGTAGTACTTTTGCCTGTTGTTGCATATCTTACTTAAAAAAATCTATGTAAAAGTACAGGCCATGCTTGCAACAAAAGGCGTCTATTTATCAGCTTTCTATTCTTTTATGTTTCACTGTTTTTTGCAGTCGTTAGAAGCTGGGACGGCGAAAGACTTAACCGCGTGCGTGCTTTTGACGGTCACTTGTGGTAGATGAAAGCCGCATATAGTTAAAGATTTGCTCCGGTTAACCAAACAACAGTCCCTACTGCTCTTGTAAAGCTTCTTGCAAAAGCAAGGATCATTGGGAGTTCTGTTCTGTTTTTTCAAGCTGAGACGTCCCAAATCGGCCTAATAGAAGCAATTGTTGATTTATAAAACCTGCCATAAGGGCTGACGAGAGAATATACTGCCACGGTTAGGCGTTCCAAAGATCAAAGTTGGCAGTGATTGAAAGGAACAAAAAGGTAGCGTTATTTCTTGGCAAAAGCCGCCGAATATATGAGCGATAATTATGCTTATGTATATATACATATAATATAATGTCGGCCGAAATATAATTTGGTTTTTTCTTTTTAGCTCTCTCTAAACGCTGCTAACTTTTCAAATAAACCAGCCTTTATCATTCAAATAAGTTCCTAGATTTTCTATAGTCCTTGACAGTGAACAAAGGAAGCCGTACTGCATGACCCGGGCAACTGTGGTTCAAACTCAAATAAATTTTTGTTCAAAACTTGTAAAAGTTTTTCGGGTTATCAAAACCATATGGTGTCTAGTGTTATTGTGTAACATCATCATTCTGTGCAGTCCTCTGTTTCTTCAGAGGCGCTATGCTGTCCGTGTTTTCACTTAACGATTTAGCAAACAAACGTAATGAAATTAGTTTACCTTCAACAACAAACGCGCAACTGTTTTTTTTTTTTATGTAATCATACTTAAACGGTATTGAGGAGTCTTCTACTAATTGTAAAGAAAATGTCAACCGTGAACGCCTTGGATAAATGTATTTATTCTTATGCAGTATATTGTTGGAAGGCCCATTGGGCATAATAATCTAAACGAGAGCGATCGCCATATTATAGGCTGTTTGTGTGTAAAGTTCGGCTATTTTTACAAATCGAAGGTCTAAAACTCGTTGTGAATACAACAACGCGTAATGTGTGTAAACAACGCCCCACATACGCACTCGCACAAACAGTGAAACTGTTGTCGAAATCCAAAGTTTCTCATCTCTCGTTAGCCATTAGGACGACTATCTGTTCCGTCTGAAATTCAAGCTGATGATATACAACTGATCTACAGGATGTTCGTCTTGCTGTAGCAATGCATTATCAGCCAAGTCTTTTTAAGGGCGTACGCGTCTAGGACGGGTAGATTGATGGCATTGAAAACAACAAAGTCGTACGAACTCTGACAGTAACGACAGACAGCGAATGACGGCTGTGCAGACAACGCCAAGGTGAGCGAACCTCCGACTGAACGAGGACGTGCAATGCATTTCTGGTGTGTCGAGGCGCGCGAGCTTGCAAAGTCTCAGAAACCCATAAGCTGAGCAGACGAGAGACTT
The DNA here is from genome assembly GCF_002532875.2 of Varroa jacobsoni. Taxonomy (NCBI): domain Eukaryota; kingdom Metazoa; phylum Arthropoda; class Arachnida; order Mesostigmata; family Varroidae; genus Varroa; species Varroa jacobsoni. The sequence continues at coordinate 110,866 of NW_019213170.1, read as the reverse complement.
GTTTGCAACCGAGAACTGTTGGGCTGGACACATCTCACGAGGGCCAAAATGCTACCCTTGATGAGAATGGGTCGATGTGCTAATTTTATTAGGCACAAGTTTTGTTCCTGGTTGAAGACGTTAGGAACATTATTCCAGTTTGAGCCGGCATAATCACAACAATGAACTCAAGTGTACACAAGATACACTATCAAGGTAACGATATAAGAACCATTTTGTCGAATAAGAAGACAGTTCTTCGACCAGAACTAAATAATTGTATGATCAGAAGTGACATACTATAGTCTGTAGTAACACAGCTGGATGTAATAAAGTAGACGAAGTGAATTAACGGAACTTTCGAGATTATGTCGTCCTTTATATCAGCGCTCCTTCTAAGTAAGACGGAGAACAAGCCATACTTGATAACGGTAGCGTTTCCCTGTCGCATATTGCGGAATAATATCCTGACTACTTTTTATTTCTTGTTCAGAAACATGCAATAGGCCATGAAAGGCCAGGCGAGGTTTTCCAGTTGAACTTCTCATAAGATGCTTTGAGACGTGCTGCTGTTTCCTCCGCATACCAGCCCGCATATTAGCGCTTAGTAACCTACTGTGATAATGACTATTTTCCGGACGAACTTTTATTGGGAAGTAAAAGGTATTCTCTAACCTCCATGGAACGATTTATTTCGAAGTTTAAAATGACGTATGGGAGTGTTCGCATATAATTTCAGGAACGCCCAGTGTGATAGATTGCTTTTCGTCCTAACGTTGACAAAATAAGCTTTAGAATCTGTTCACTAGCCTGACATAGCCTCAGCCGCAGCTCAGGCGAACGGCGATCAAAACATAGAATCAAAAACACCACATCTACTATTAGTGACTGGAGCAGTTCTCAGACATATGTAATGCAGGCGGCTTGTCGTCTGCCGGCACTGTCTTTTCTTACCATCAGAGAACATTTGTATGTATACCTTGACGACATTTTGCAATCTATTGCTCCCAAGACACCTATGAATAACTATAAATAACGATATTCCTAATTGATAATGGAACAATATTTCATGAAGGCTCTATAAGGCTAAAATTGAGCGTTTCTAAATTAGTCTGTAATATTAGCCAATGCAACAAAGGCACTTACGTAAGAAACATGGCACCTCTGTATTCTCAAACAACTTACGCGTATGTTTAAAACGGACAATTGCAATGACATATATCAGGCTAGCGAGTGGTAAGATAAGATACGTATCATTTGTAAACAACAAAGCATAATCGGAAGAAATTAGAAAAAAAAAAGTCAATATCAAATAGCATTGTTTTTTATTTACTCGACCACACGCTAAAACTGTTCTTATATTGTTGAATAGAGTAGATTTTTCAGCGAGAAAATCAATAACAGGTTCCACTTTATTACTGCGGTTCTCCGGACCTTAACTCCCCTGTAACAAATATACATTGAAAACACATTCCTTGCTTTACTATATCTGCCCTCTGTCCGTCACGCAGCGTTAATTAACCTATCGAAAACTTTGAATTTAATTTTTTTCCTTCAGTCACTTACACGGAGTGTACCCAAAAAGCTAATTGTATGTTCATGTATATGTACGTGTTTACGTCCAACACGAAGCTCTTCTGCAGCTTTGATTTCTGCTGTGTGTCCGTCATTCGATCGGTTTGCCTAGATTGGCCGATAATCGAAGGAACAGATTTGGATAGTATTGCATGTACATTACAAAGGATGCACTTGCAGGCCGATTGTAGCTAAAAAGCAAGGGCCCTTATGTTATGTCGTCAATGTTCACCTTGCCTCTCTAAGCCTGTTACAAGCATTTGGACTCAACTTCCCCTATTCTTGCGCTTTTGCCGTCCTATAGGTTAGCTTGAACTGCGCAGGCCAGTTCAGAATGTACTAAGCAAATAGCGAATTACAGTAAGGACGCCCTTGCGGCGTGATCTTTTCGACCATCAAATGGCTTTTAATGTTCGAGCCTGGTACGTGCGTCAAATACAGACAAGAAGTGACATTAGGGATGATCGCGATTAACTTTCTGATCAACTTATTTAGTCTTTTTCTATCAATTGTAAAGTGTAAGAACGTTATGTTTATGGAACACCGTTTGAGACTTCCGCTCTTATTAGCAAATACCTTTAGGTCGGCTATGATGTGCTTAAAGAATTATTGCAAATATTACCTGGTTTAGTTCTAAGGAAGTTTTATTCCATTTTTTTTTATAAGGTTTTCAAAGGAAACATTATCAAAAGTTGCTACATGACCCTTAATGGATAAAAAGGTATATCCAAAAAAATAATTGTGATTCATTTTACTTGTATCTGTTGATATTATTTGTTACTATTATTGCTTCTTCGCTTTTGGATTAGAGACCACATGTAATGCGTCTGGGGAATCGGAATCTGATTAAATGGAGATTATTTATTTCCAGGTATCCAATTATCTTGTACTATCTCTTGCGGTAGCGGACCTTATGGTGGCTTGCCTAGTGATGCCACTCGGTGCCGTATACGAGGTAAGTGACTGATATTGTTGCTCAACTAATTTAACGAAAAGTGTTTCTATCAATTGACAGCGCTGAAGTGACGTACAAGCTTCTGACGCTCTTCGAACATCCGTCGCACTAATACCTAGAGAATAGATGGCCATCTGGTGGGAAATAAAATCGCAATCATTCGATAGTAAATAGAGTCCTTTCTCTCTCTCTCTCTCTCTCTCTCTCTCTATATATATATATATATATATATATATATATATATATATATAAAGTGTGGTACCCCCGTGGATCTTACGGGCATTCCAAATCTCTCACAATACGAAGTATTGTATAAACTGCCTATTAACTTTTCTCATGCGCAACGTAAAGTTTGAGAGGCAGGGGAAGGCTCCGCGTAACCTTTACATACACCGTTATAGAACGCCTCAATTTAACCTGCTTATCGGCCTTAAAAATTGCCAATGTTCGTGAACTTAGTCGTCGATGATGCGGACGATTATTCGTAAGGAGGCTGCAAATGTTTTTTTTATTGTTTATCAGAGTATCTTGACTAAGCGTATCGCAGTGGGAGTATATCGGCGTTGGTGCTTCGTAAATATTTACAATGTAACAGAAATTGGAAAGGTGGGGACGTACTTCACATACAAAAATGAACTCAATATATTCCACACTCTGCTCGTATAAATTGGTGACTTACTTACACCTTCGTATCAAGGACGCATTTTCTGTAATAGTAGCAAACTTTCTAATAGCGACGACGCGAGTAAACCCGTGAGTTAGCAGATTAACTAAATTTCCGATTCTTCATCACGTCGCCGACGTTGTCGTCCTCAACCGCTGCAGTCCGTACGTACCTGCGTTATAGTAATTCTTTGATTCTGAGTCTAACCTCGCCCTTAATCATTGGCTGCCTTACTTCTAGCAATAAGAGCACTAACTAGCAGACATCATTGCCTGCATTTTTGTCAACATTAACTTTTGCAACAGCTCTTGTGGCCATTATCCCAAGGGACATGAGGAATGGGCCGAGCTTCACAAAGCTCTATCTCTATTAGGATGAATACGTTTAATGCATCAACCTGAAAATTAGCCACCTGTCTCCCAATACTGAATTGTATGAACTAAGAAAGCTCTTTTTACCGGAGGAGCCAGATTAGTAAGAAGAATGCCGCACTTTACTACCTACTGTATACACACCTAAGGGGGTCGACCGATGATGCTTGATCTTCCCCATTACATTAGATCCGGTCAGTCTGATCCAGCCAAATCAATTACTCATCAGTAGCTGATTGCTACCCACGCTTAATAAAGGTCGCTTCCAGCAAACGTGTGTTAAATGTAGTATGGGTCGGGTTAAGCAAGCCACGTCTCTGACCTATGCCTCGACTAGAACGTTCGGTCGACTCTAGATATAGCTTCTAGTTCCCCACTACATAGACTAAAATCTTTCCATAATATAGCAACTGTGAAACGAGTAAACGTGCCTTTATATGAACTGCAGGGTGCTAGTAAAGGAATAGCTAGAAGTAATCCTGGTAGTAATAGTAGTCGTAAACAACGTTTTATGTATATTGTGTGGAGGTAAACGGCGACAAAATCACCTTAGACTTACTGCCCTTAACAGGACAGCGGTCGCCGCAGTTCCTTCCCAATGCATAGCAATGCCTATTTCAAGTGACACATCGTAGACTTTTTACAGTGCAGTAATTCGTTCTACAAAAAAGCGCAACAGCATCTATTTGGATTTAGCCGGTGCAGCGCAGGTAACAAACGCAGCACGACGGTTTTGTGGTCAGTTCAATACACTTTATTCCAACCTACAAGTAAACATACGGCGTACGCATCTACTTCATCACGCCGAAGACGTCTGATTATCTCAACGCTGAAGGCTAATGGCGATATTTTAGTGCGTGAGTAAGTACTCATTGAAGAGAAGATATCCATGTATGACAGATGACTTTAGGGATTTATATATATATATATATATACACGTCGGTGACAGGACTTGAACAGAGCAAATATGAAATGGAAGAGTACGTTTTTTACACTGGCATACGTTTCGAATAAAATTCACGAATACCGTTAGCGTTATCGAACGTGATTGAACGTGTCAATAAGTTTCTCTCTTGTTGTGCCTGCTCTATTCGATCTCTGTATTAAATTTGGGATATATCCCCGTCTATTTCGTCCGCGCGCACTGTGTACAGAGTCACCACTGGATCCCCGCATTGTTTTAATTTGGCATCGGCCTGTATGATGTTATTCCGTTGCGTGTATGTAAGCAAGGTCGTCTCAGCCCGTACGTTAACTTATGTTGTACCAGTGGGACGCATATGGGACATGGGTTTTTCGGTTGATCTGATTACAATACAGACGCGCTGTCTTGCCGATACGCTTCTTCTGTTGTGTGCGTTGTCTATTTAATCAGGTGAATCAAGCGTGGATACTTCCGCCTGCTCTGTGTGATGCGTGGACTTCAATCGACGTCCTTTGCTGTACAGCTTCAATTCTGCATCTTCTCGCCATCGCCGTAGACAGGTTTGCCTCTGGCTAAGGCACCACCTCGTACAAATTTGGGTTATTTACGATAATCATATCATATATCTATTATAACGAATAAGTACATATACTTGCCCATTCGTTGTAACGTGTTTCAACTGTATAGGTTTAAGCTCGATCCATAAAATGATGTTTATATGAGTATGTATCCACTCGCACTATGCCAATTGTACTCATTTAAAACATGATAAAAATCTGTTGAATTTTTAACGGGAAGAGTGGTATTATCACCGCTGTTGTTTCCGTCCTCAAAGTCCAACCAACCGAAATAGGTCAGGACCATTAAGAATATCGAGCGCTCGCTTATGAATAATGTAATATGAGTATAAACAGTTTTTACGTTTGCTTTCCCTTTCGCTTCGCCGCTATTTGCTGCCGTAGGTGTCCGATCTCTCTCTATGAACCCGTAAGATTTTAATTGTACAACCTGACAGAGAGACCCCGTGTCGAATTATGTCGAATCCCGCCAGCGACACACGGCAGACTTGTGCAAAAAAAAATCTCATTAAAAAGTTATGTCTAACTACAGTTTACATCAATATTTAATTACAGATATTGGGCAGTTACTTCGATCGATTATATGCGGACGCGAGATGCATCGAAGGCGAGTCTCTATATCTATTGGGCAAGATAATGAAGCTTTTGTCTACATGGACCACACGTAGCCGTCGCTGCATATAGTCTCTATTATCAGTTATAGGAGATTGTGTCATTTTACTGATCATATCTTATTCGAAATCTTAAACTTATGTAAAAAAACCTATCGTGACTGGAGCACAGGTGTGCGTATCGAATTCAAAAACATACATACACATGTACGCAGCTGTAGTAAATATTATGAACGTCAATTGCTTTTTCTTTACCGGCAGAGCCAGCGAAATTGGCAATAGCTTCTTAAACATCTTCCACACCACTGCTTCGTATTTTTTTCACAAAAGTCGCCCCGGTGGCCAAAAACCCTTTTTACCGAAGGAGGTAAATATTCTATTTGGTTGCTTAATTTCACAATGATAAGAATCGAATGAGAAGCATCAGTTGTGGGAATAGCCACAAGGAGGGCGCAGCTAGTACAGACTAAACGATCCAATTGTGTCAGGCTATCTACTTTTTTCGTCTGTCTGGCCTTCTTCCTGCGATTACCCGAATATCTATTGTCAGCTTGCTGTTTCTCTATCTGTTCGGAAAGGAGGACCTTCCGCTCGCTGAAAGGTCAACAGACGGACGGTTTGGTAAATTTGCGCTGATTCTACAGCTGCCCACGGAGCCCGCACCTCATTAATTTGTTTTGCAACTGCCCCGTACCAATCTGTCTTGACTGTCTGGCAAAAAGAAGAAGAGCACATTTGTTCGATGCGCGCGAATCCGAGCGTTCTTTTGCTGGACTTCGTTACGTACGTGCTACTCTGTTCAGTTGTTTCGTGCAGCTTTGTTGAGCCAATGGCCTTGCGTCCCTTTCGCTACGGTCGGAAACCAAAATCGGTTAGTAGGTCGATGAAGGCTACGTCCGGTCGGCAAATCGAAATAAGAGCTTAACCTTCCTTATCCTTCTTAATCGGCGCTACCCTCCATTCTGCTCCATCTTCGTATTTGTTCGCATCTTGTTTTCTAGCGCGTGTCACATCCTAATGTCGACGTTGCTCCGATAAGTTTACTGGCTCGATAGCTAGCGGGCAAGAGCAGCCGACTTCTACTGTGGGAAGTAAGGATTTGCCCGAATTTTCGGAATCCCGGAAGGGACATAACTTGCCTGCCCTCGTTCGGATTTTAAAAACGTTAGACATTCGTGTTTAGTAAAAGGGTTAGCTCGTAGAAGTGCATGGAACTCGTGTAGGATATCGGCGTTTGTCTACCCAGGCATTTGCACAACAGCCAGACGATCCCTGTGACCACTATTTGAGTTTTCCGCTAACACCTAATATGGGTCTGTTCTAAGCAAGCCCCATACCGAACACAGGTAAAAATCGCATCCAACTTTATAATCATAGGTCTCTATCGCGTTCAACGGCTGCAACAGTTGCTACCGTCTGTTCATTCGGCCATGTCTTTCATGCACGGCTTTACTCGTTGTAGCGGACGTGTCGACTTTTCGTCTTGTTCATCTTATCGTTTTTCACACGCAGATTTTTTTTGTTTTTTTTTTTTCTTTGGTGGCCAGTGTCACCTGGATGAGCAGCACTCAAAACTTAAACAAACAGATATCATATCTAGTTAAGCTTTTTGCGGACATTTATTAGTAGACGGTTCTGTGTAATCCAGTGCTGGGCATCAACTTTGACACGATGAATCGTGGTTTCAACTTGCCAGTTAATACAGTGACGTGCAATAACGTGCTGCGCTTATTCACAATAGGTAACCATATACACGAAAGCGTACGAAAATACACTGAGAAGTTATAATTTCTAACTGAGATCGAAATAGCGGTGTAGGTAGTTTTGCCGCTATAGACGGCGAACTTTGTTGATATCGTAATCGTATGTAAGGTTCCTTATAGCGACCAACATCGTCGCTATTATATCACTAAAGCCAATTAAATGATAAAAGTTCGATATATTGACATTAAATAACCATTAGATGACCAGTAACCTGGACGATGGCCCATTGGGCTTTTGTTTTCTGAATATAGCTCGTTCTTGCTCATCCCTTTATTCTCCTTTGTCGCACTTACGCTAGGTGGGTATTATGATCGCCGTCGTGTGGCTGGCCTCATTAGTCGTTTCGATCGCACCCATCTTTGGATGGAAGGATCCAGGGTTCTATAACAGGTCAGTATTGCATTAACTCGTTAAATAATTGCGCGTTTACGGAATACTGTGCAACGCGCAAGATAGATAGGCCCCCTGCAAAAAATCTATGTTACAATTATTTTTCAAAGATATTATATGCGAGGAGTCTTTGACGAAATTGGAGCTTTGTTACAGAATATTTCAGCTTTCAGAGTTCCAAAGATGGAAAACAGTATGGGAGATTCACGAACGTTTGTGGAGGGATGTCAGGGGTAAAAAAACAACGAAGATAAACTGGTATTTAGTTTATGGACGTATTTTTCAACTCCCTGCTATGGATGTGTCGATGCATTTGGTCACAGCTAAAACTTGATTACTGTGACTGTTAATTCATCTACCCTGATCTGGCCTAAGTAGGACTTTATAGCAAACTCAGTGCAGCCTATATATGCGTGTCGAAACAGACACGCTATCGTCAGGAAAAGCTGACAGCTAATACGTTTAGTGCGAGGTATTGAAAAAAAACAGTTTTTTTTCGTTAGCTACTGTCCATTATAATCGATGAGTATCTTCATTCAGAGCACAGCTGCTAAGTTGCTACAGCTCCCTGCAGTCTCTTCCAGCCGTTGCATGGCGGCGGTTCGCCGACGCGATTAGAATATCTTTGGTATCGTTCACGTTGACGGCGCGTCCAGGCTTATAAAACATGCTTTAATGGATTGCTGACTCGCTTTAAACATTAAGGCCACCCGAGGGTATCAGAGTTCCTACGGTCGATTGGTAGTAAATTAGATTGCATCCACGCTAGCTGGCTTCGCCGGCGACTCTGAAATGTATAGCACCAACAAGCTATTTGTGCAAACTGCTGGCTTCGGAGTCAAACTAAATAAACTCAAGGTCATCAGAAAGTGCATGTTAATATGATAATCAATACTTGTCCTATGAGATTTAAGGTCAGGTCAAAAGAAGAACGCAGACATCTTTGACGACGAGCTAACGACGAATATCTTGTTTGGACCAGCGGTAGAGAATATCATCTAACAAACATTTTTCCGTATTGCCCATGCATACAAAAGGATCGCATTATACAATAATAATCTGGAACCGAGCCTGGACTGTTGAGACTAAAAGGCACGTTTTTTTTTTGGAGTTTCCATTTTTTAGTTACAGGAAGTTATGCTAAGCTTAGAGCAAATCGCCTTGTAGGCGAGTATTTTACAATAGAACAAGTATGTGATGCGACAACAACCGTTGAAAAGGAACCGTTGCTACGCTTTTTGATCCGGTAGCATTGTCATTGTCTAGCCCGATCAAGCTTAATGCAGTCGAAGCTGCAAAGAGTAATGTACAAACATGTCTGCAAACAATAACAGAACATCGGCAGGGAAAGGTGATAAATACTTTGTCGAGGTGGACCGCTACTCCGGCTTCTTTTGTCAATCATGCATCCTCGCGGACGTCAAACTACCTTTGAGCATCTCCTGGAATTAGCTCAAATCTGGAAAGCATCAGACTATGAGACAGAGCTCGAACGTGTTACCTTTCTAGTGGGACACAATACCTCGCGAGGCTGCCTATACGTATACGCGAAAGTTACTTTTGACAGTTGCTGTTTAATCCAAATAATAAACACGACTGTTTGAAAGCGACTAAAATTCGTGTTTAATTGATCTTCGCATGAGGATAAAGCCGACTTTCTGTTCGAACTCATCATTGACTACTATAGTTCAGTAATAAAACTTTTACGATGTTCACATTGTTTATACGGACAAATGTCTTATACGAATTAATTTTATCTCCAGTTTGATCTTATCATCGACCGAAGTCCAATATTACCATTGTCTAGATAGGCTTCTTGTCGTACGATGAATCAATTGCATTTCTACAAGCTTCTCACGATATGTGCAAAATGCGCCCGACGCATTGTCAGTACATAGTAAATGGGTCTCTCGCTGTCTTCACACGTTGAAAAACATAACTAACTTCCCTTCTTTCGATCTCAACGTGTCTATCGAGTCTCGCTTTCTAACGCTCTAATTTTATGCGATGATAGTTCAAAATTGGCTACGGAGACTTTGTTTAACTCTCAAGCATTTACTGGCTACATTACAGATTATCGGAGCATGTTTTTTTTATGTCTTACGGTTTCTACTACAACGGGTGCTTTGGGTTCCGTATGACAGTCTAATACGCAGTCAGCGAATCGTTGGCTATCTTCATCTCTTCTTATTAAATTCTGTTTAGTATACAGCTGTTCAGCTTACCGCTGTCTAAACATGCGTCATATTCGTTGGAAGCCTGGTTTGTAGCGTCTAATCTACATTTCAGCACAAGTCATCGAAGCACAACTTACTTTTATTAATAAAATAGTTTGTAAGTAATAAACGCTAAACAATCACTTCATATCTAATTTATTTACCCTTATATTAATTACATAGATTTCGCCAGATCATCAAAACAACACTTATAAGATCTACGCAATATGCAGACATACCGTTGTCTGGTCATACTTGAGAAATGTTTTATCCAATAGTTACTTTACTGGTCGTCGACACTGGGATTTCCGTTCTATGATTTTCTGGGTTATACCAGGCATTTTTCGCCATTCTCTTTAATGGGAGCAAATATTTTGTCTACTTGGCATGGTCTACCAAGCCCTAACGACCCAGTAGACTGGTGCAAAAAGCATTTGACTTTAAACCGTCCGAATTTTACGGCCATAAATGCTGTCTTCGGATAAGATCAGTTGAGTTAGCCCAGCTATCGCTGATAGCTCGGTGCTTCGGTATGCTAACAGACCGTGACGATCTTTTATTCCTTAATCTTCTCTTCGAACTGAACCCTTTATGTCGATGTTAATGTAGAGTCATCTGAACCGGGTTTAGCGTAGCATTCGCTCGAATTTTTCCTTCCGATGGCAGTCAGAAAAGCAGCCGATTAGGTCGCCAAACCCACCGAGTTAAGTATACAACGTGGTATGGTGGTTTTGCTAGGGAACGAGAACAAGGAAGTTTTCAGCGGAGCTCATCGCGAACTCTTCCGTCCATAGTCCCAGATCTTTTCCCGCTGATGTTTAGGTGCCCTGCTGAGTCGAGCTAACTCCGGTTTCTTCGTTCGTTCATTTCCGTTCATTGGGGAAAGTGAAAGAGTACGCTCAAAGAAACCGGCAAGAATCTATTGTTTAGCCATTTATTAATGCCGAAGGTTTTGCTAAGGGGCTTTCAACAAGGGGTGTAGTTTGGGAGATTGACAATCGCTTTGCAAGATGCCGTCTTTAAGATGTACCACTCGCATATCAGGTATTAGACGACAGGAAGAATAGAAAGACGGACGATTGCGATTAGAGTGTACGCCTATCATATTGTATATTAAGAAAGTTACTGGTGCATCAGTTTCCGACCTAACGTCCGTCGATACGAGTTACTGACGTCTTATGTATTAATAGCAATATGTAGCAACACTAGTAAAATTAACTAATAGTAAATCACTAAACTAGATAGGAATCTATGAAGAGTGAATTTTTTTATTGTCTGTTTACCGGGCTCATCAGGATTGTTCGAAGTCGATCAGGGTTCGATCCATCATACATGTAGTAAGCTCATAATTCCACTATGCCACCTTCTCCACTACCTACCATAAGAAATCGTCCAAAGAAATTGTTAATGAATGATTCGTTTATTAGAATTTCTTGACCAATCATAATAATACTCTGTTACGCTGTTACTTACAAGTGGCGTAGGGTAAGGCCTTTCGTCTAAATAGTTACTCGGCCCAAAGTATCTGGCCTTATTTGTGGATTTGCGAATATATCTGATGACAGTGCTTTTTGTCGCAGCAATTGAGTGAGTAGACAGGTGAGCACGTACGTCATCTTGTGCGAGCTCAATAAGTACAAAAAATGGCTATATCCAAAGTTCCGAACGATACATTCATTCGGGCGTGCCTGCAGCTAAATTATTTACGCAATGAAACCAGTTTCGGCCACCTACCAAACTGAATCATACATCGTTGCTGCTAATAGCCAGAATATATTGGAAACTCTCGTAGACCTTTAACATATCAGTGATTTACAATAACCAAACATTAACGTATTTTAATTTTCCTCCAACTGTGTCCGTAAATTTTAAGAACTACGAGGCTAATGTAAGAGCTACAAGGAGGCGTGGTATGTATAATGTGGTACTGTCCATACCGCAAAAGAAACTTCCTCCCTAGATCAGACATCTTAAAAAATAAATAGGCAGCCGGAAGTATGAACGTAGGTGATCGCCGCGCCACTTGCATTGAATAGAGTTGGGATTTGAAGAGACTGTTTGAAGACTCTGGTTATTTTTGTTCTGAATGAATTGTACATTGACGACTTACTATATATTTTGTGTCATTGAAATAAGCCATATCTGTACTATATAGTGTGAAGTTGATTTTCAAGCCGCGAATTGTTATTTGGATGGATCTCACATAAATCATTGTATCATCTGAACGTAGTCGATAGGCGAAAAGCCTATGTAATAAAGTCAATGACGTTTGCGCTCACAATTTACATTGTGATCGGGCATTTTCCATAGATAAGTTGGTGTACGATCGTATGAATGTGCCTCTTTTCCTATCTCACTGACAAGTTTAAGTAATTTTTAGTACACTCATCTTCTTTTATGTTTTTTCGGTATTTCTCGGCGATGCTGCCATCGGTTTAATGTGTTTTACCGAACTATGTTTTGCCACAACCGCACGACCATCGTGGATGGCGTCTTAAAAACGACCTGCCTCAATATGAACGCTCAACTCTGTCACTGCAATTGCTTCCTATCATGACGACAATGACGTTTGTGGCTGTTGTCCCGGCAGGGTCCTGGTTGAGAAGAAGTGTCTGGTGTCTCAGGATGCGCTCTATCAGATTTTTGCAACATCATCATCTTTCTATGTGCCCCTCTTTCTCATACTGTTGCTCTACTGGAAAATATTCAAGGTACGTACTAGAACAACGCACGTCCCACGCGTTAAAAGTTGCACAAAACAAGAAATAGACGCTGTCGTTGCCGCTGGAAACGATCGGTAAGATTCATGCGTATTTCTATCGCTCTAGCAGGTCATGTACCTGAAATCCACGCGCAGTCAAGCTCATGCAAAGAAGCCGTTGGCCCCCGAAAATGTTTCTCATAATTTGAAATCAATAGTAGTGAGCCTGACAGTCAATGTTGCTGAAGCCATATTTTCCAAATGCCAACCGAGCAATTGTGTCCAAGTTTCCCTGTACGCTACCCTGTACGCAGACATATATACGGCATGCTCGAGAGCACATAGATTCTGGATGAAATTGTTTAATGCATGGCTTTGCTATCTAGCATATATGGTAGCAAGGTAACATTTTTACTGATTTTATGTCACTTGTTTTTTATGGGTCCGTGTTGGTCACGCGTGATCATCTATGCGACGCCTCCTTGTGGTTAACTTATGCTGGACTGCTGAACGGTATACGATCGATTGTATATCATCGTGGATGGCTTATTTTCAGGTTGCCCGCCAGCGGATACGACACAAACCGGGCAAAAATCAGAAGCACATAGCTGAGAAAAATCTCAAGGAGAAAAAAACAGACAAAAAGGTTCATAACAGCGCACCTAAGGGCACTGGAGAGCAGAAAAGCCCCCAACAGCAAGTTTACAAGAGCAATAGTCCTGCCGTTCTCATAATACAAAAGGTAGGTGGATATTTTTAACCTTATTTTCCGCATAAAAATTTCCCTCTGCATCACTATCGGTTACCTGCGAGGAGCTCTGGCATTGATGCCAGCGTCATTATAAGGATAGAGGGCCAATCTTTTTTCGTTTGCGTCTAATAATATTTTAGGTCGTGCCCGGAGTTTGGCGTTGATTACAACCTTGTGAATTACTTTATCTAATACAATTACTCGGTGATAACACTGGTACACGTATAGGGACCTATGCATTGTATGTGGCATAATAAAGGCCAAAAATTCTTTTTCGTTGATAATACCGATCACTCTGGGTTAATTATAAGAAAATTTTACCATATGCGTTCATATTGAAACGGCATTTCTTGAGACGAGTGAGCAGTGGACGATTGTGCCTATGGTCCTATACTGACAGGTACACGAGCCTTTGAACTAACGCTGGCACTAGCTATAATTTTACTTAGGTTCATCGTAGACAGTATATACAGTGCACTTGACATTTTACTGTATAAATACATCATATATATATCAAATTCAACAAATAACTTCTAATACATGTGTATATATATATATATATATAAGAATCCGTTTGTTGCTTAAAAAGGCCAAATAGGTTTGCGAAATCGATACGTACAAGAATGGCGATGCCGACATCTTTTCATAGAACAGTACGCGCTTACGTTACAGTTGGAGGTATACGTAACGAGTATTGAGCTTGCCGCCGCAGTGTTCACAAACGTGTGGGTTAGATAGAACGACATATACATAGACATTGCTAACTGTTGAAAGGTCATGTTAAGAATATTTGCCCATCGTGGGGTTAAAGGGTGCAGTTCCTCAAATGGAATGTAACCCTTCAACATTGTGCCAACTCGATTTGTTTGTAGAGTTCTATGTGATGGCCAAGAGGATCAATAAAAGGCGTGAGTTAAGATAGTATTTTTATCGGTAATAAAAAGAGCATCTGTTAAAATTTTTGCTATCTAAATACTTTATTCACATATTATGAACATACGAGGCTCATATGTTTATATTCATCTGACCTAACATAAATCCTATGTCAATATATGGCCCAATACAGCTTAGGATGTATTATTTTATAAGTGCATTTTATCCGATTGGTAAGAAGCAACGATGCACTATGATTTCTCCATGAACAACACAATTGAAAAATTTGTTCCTGTTATTATTGTAAAAATGTTTTGCAAGGTACTAAAGACAGTCGGTGGTCAGTATCTTTCGTGTTTGAGCACGACAATCACGCATCGCGATAGCACTTCAATTAAACGTCTTATTAAATGCTCGTTTAAATCTCTTGAGACGCTGGACAATGCACACGGAAGCTTGTAATAATATTTGTCGTAAAACAGGATAATTCACCTAACGATGGCTCAGGCCGACACCGGTTTGCGGACCTATCAGTGCGAACGTATGCTGATGGCTGCAATGAAAGGGAACTGTGATCTGTTGTTTTGTTCATGTAGAAGCTCGTTGTTTGTTCGTATACAGTAACACATACATGATCCCAAAGGCAGTGCTATAACGTTCGATACAATGTAGCATCACATCAACAATGATGTCCATATACTACCGACGATAAAATATACATCGATCGCGCACTAATAAGTATAACACTCCCCAAGTCATTATTTCACGTGGCCGAGCCCTACATTTCAAGCCTACGCCCTTGTAAACAGTGATTACATCCTAATACTTGAGACATAGGTTTTTTTTTCTTCGTTTCGAATCGTCCCGTTATTCCTACGTTAACACATTGGCCGTCTCTACGCCAACTAGCCTGCCATCGTTTGTAACATCTTAGGATGTGAAACATTTTTTCGATACCTTTTTCTATACATACGTATACAGATGTACTCTTTGCTTTGTAACGCTTTTCCCTTTGATCTATTCGTCCGCGTGATTGAGCTCTAAGCACGGGTCACTGGAACGTCCTGTTTCTGCTGCCCCTGGTTATTGGCTTTTTACACAACGCTATCTAGCACTACGGCTAGGTCACTGGAGCCCAAGTCAGCCTTAATTTACTGGCCAACACACGCGATATCACATATACTATTATAACACGACATGCTTACTAAGCGTATGTATACTTACTACTCGGAGTCACAACGATAGGTATGTACGCCTCAAGCTGTATTGTTTTTTTAATTGTGTGAGCGCTACGGTGATTTGTCCTCCCATGCCCCACCATGCTCCACGCAAGAGGGATCCTAAGCAAAAAAGGGAAAGAAAAAGGGCCGAAGACAAGTATTATCCGAATTTTGTCTTGGTCGCCGGCATAAGCGCTGTCACAGGTCGAATCGACAGCGTTTTAGGAAAACTTTTCGTCGTTGCCTAGACTACCCTTTCATTCTCGGCCATTATCGACTGCACCCTGCTCCGACAGACGCTGGCTGAGCACAACGACAAGGTAGCTAGCGCGCTCTGAGGTTACAGCAGGATGTAAAGTTTCAGCGAGCTGAAAAAAACAGCTAATTACGTGTGGGAAGTTCACTATACTTGAGCATAAATTAATGAATTCGCAAACTTCGTATCGTCCGATAAGCTGAGCGTTTAATAGAATATTATTAGTGGAGCCTGTTGTTAACAGCGAAGGCAAGCCATCTCCATTTGGTTGCTCCTATCGTTGCCGTTCCTAGGAAAACTGACATAAGCTTAAGTACTTTTAAGGTAAAATTTCGAAACTTTGCTACTCTTGTGTGTGTGAGCTTTCCGTTTGAAGCGGATCCATTAATTCCATATGTTCAGATTCACACAAAAAGGATTGCTTGAGTCCTCGTATGTCAGCTCGCTATTACTGCACCCATCGTTTCAATCAACACTGAGTGCGGTCAATGTTGATTAACAGCTTTCTTCGATATTTTGTTACAATATAACACAGTTATACTACACAATCTAAATAATAGCCTGCCTTATATTTAGGAGTTTGTACAACGAAATCATCGAGTGTGCGGAGTCCATTCATCTTAAAAACTACACCGTGCTTAGAGGCAAGGAAGATTCGAAAGTAAAACAGTACGCGATTCAATTCATCATATAACCGGTGTAACATTAAGATCCGTTTGAGCGTTCTGTCTAGCGGCTTTCGACTCGCCTGTTTAATGCCCAGTTCGATATGGGTCCCTGTAGAAGTTCTTCACGTATTACAAGTACCGAACGATGGAGATCTGTTCAGTCATGCAAAGATTTAAATTTCTGGTAACTTATATGTGTTACTGCATTAAAGTACAGTTAAGGCGATGTGAAAGAAGCGCATTTTTATTTACGTCGGTCGAAAAATACTGCCAGTCACCAACCAATCCTTATTAGTTGGTTAGAAAATGATTGGAAAGAAAAATGTTTCATAGATACAAATTAATTTAGGTAGCCAAAGCTGAACCTAATAAGTTTCAGTCCTTTCAGGACGCTTCAACATCCAGTCAAAACGAGCAAACCGTAGTATACCCCTCAGTGACGGTAGACCGTGTACCTCCCGGCCAGGAAACCCTTGTTACGGATACAACTTCTCAAGAGGTTGCTTCGCGAGTCCCGCAGCAGCAGCAGCAGCAGCAGCAGCAACAACAACAACAACAACAAATGCCAGTTCAAAAGCAGCAGCAACACATTCAGATGGCACATATCACTCCACGAAGTGAAACTCCAAATGGGCTAGCCGAGACTCAAATACAGGTAGGCGATATATATATATACACAAACGACCGTGTAATTGAGTCGAAGGTCAGCAGCAGGTGTACACTATAAACCGTTATGAATTTAAGGTAATTCTTGTACAAGTTTATCTACGTTCAAACGTCAGTGACAACGGTCAAATTTTCTTAGACGCGCGAAAGCTGTTTCTGTTTTGAGCCGATTTACGATACTAGCATAAAGTGTATTTGTTTCGAACACAACATCGGGACAACGATTGACCAGATAATTCCGCGTCGTGCACCCAAAAATCTTATCCATATTTATCCGTATATTATTTACTTCATGATATCTATAAGCCACCGCTCTATCGACAATCGCGTTTAACAGCCCCCCCAAAAACCATTCTTTTTTAACGAAACGTTCGCACTGGGCTCTTCTATCATGCCCGCATCATAACTTGGCTAGCCATTTAATCGAATTAGTTTTGGCATAAACAAATTCGTCATGGATTTTCAGTTACTCTCAAGTATGTCATAGTAGGTTTTCATCTCGCATAGACTTGTTATGGCCTACAGTTGAGATAGCTATATATATGCCGTTTTATGAACAAACCAAAGGTACTTTAGAATTTCTAGAACGGCAGTAGAGGCAATCAAGTAGGTACTAAGGTACCGAACCTCCTATGGCACTAACCGAGCCATATCGCTTTATATTCGTTTTTGGATTTCATTCGTTGACGCTGTTGCGGTACTGTACAATATTATGCGACACCGCTATCATCGAACGGAACTGATTTGATGTTTCTTCTGCCGTCAACTCTACCGCTTTTCACCTCGACAGATCTCAGTGGCATCAGGTCCCCCTGCAGCGCCTGGGTGTCCCGTTGTCACAATGGACTTCGAGACGCCAACGTCCCCGCTATCACCTCCTGCGCCACCCACTGCCGATAAGTCGGTAGCAACCGTGACGTTAGCGGCCAGTGAGCCGGTTGTTGCCTCTTCGAAAAGTCATAGCGGTCACTCAATTGGACGGCTTCTTGTGTTGACACGTCGGGAAAAATCAAAACGGGAACCCCGTGGGAAGGGCGCCACTGAGGAATCGATTGAGTCCCGGCGCGAGCGTAAGGCGCGGAAGACTGTCGCGATCATCACAGGTAACATTGATGATTGAATTCGTTTGAAATAGAACAAGGACTCGATTACGAGAGCTTACAGAGCAGATGCAAGCTGACTAATTAGTAGCCTAGAACAGTACAGAGGCCTTACATTTTATTAGTCACTGGATTGATGTTTCAAATATTAAGATGGCGTCGTGGGCGAAAGGGGTCAGTTCGTAAAGTTCTATTAATAATCTCTTTGTACCGCTCAACTAAAGACAGCTTATAATTCAAACGCATTTACTTAATTAGTTGTCAGTTCTCAGTGTTTTTTTTCCCATTCAAATATATGCTTGAATACAGTAGAATTTCTCGTTGTGTTCACATCTGACATTTGCAGGCGTATTCGTGGCGTGCTGGCTGCCGTTCTTCAGCACAGCGCTCCTAATGGCGATTTGCGAATCGTGCGCCCCGCATGACCTTGTCTTTTCACTGTTTCTCTGGCTTGGATACGTCAACTCCATGCTTAATCCTATGATCTATACCATTTTCAGGTAACTGCGCCGTAGGCGAGCGTACTACTCTAGTCACCTATTTTATTATCATACATTTCGACCAAGAACTAAGGACAGAAGTTCATGTTCACCTTCATATAGAGCGTTTAAATTCACGCGTAGAAAAAAAATGATAATCAGATGCAACATTTTGGCATCCTCGTTTTGTCCTTGTAGGCCGCAGAATCCGTTTAAGTTGATGAAAAAAGCCATGTCTGCATTCATGCATGGTTCCACTTTTGCATCTTTTTCAGCCCGGATTTCCGCAATGCGTTCAACAAAATTCTACATGGTAAATGCTGAAAATACCACTACTACTACTACTACTACCACCATAAATAGTAATGGTACTATGATAGAGCTAGAAATGTTGATATATTTGCTATATATCCTGGGTACAAAGTGTATACATGAGAGACGAACCTTAACTATGGCGCGCTCCTCGTGGCCTGGGATACTTCACTTAGGATGGCCAGCCTTGCCATACAAAACTCATTCCGATAGGCAAATACTTTCGGTAGACAT